>NC_034413.1:35433255-35436031 GCF_002078875.1 Numida meleagris | reverse complement strand
GTGGCCTCTGCAACTTGTCGTGTAGGGCTCCACACAGCAGATTTCCATCTGTGATGCTTCCCTACAATACAACAGGATCCATCTGTGAAAAGGGCAAATTTCTTTTCATTTTCTGGTAATTTGTTGTACGGTGGGGCCTCTTCAGCGCGTGGTACCTCTTCTGCTGACGATGTTCCAAACTTTTTAGCTTCAGGCCAGTCCATGATCACTTCTAAGATCCCTGGACGACTGCGATTCCCCATCTGAGCTCGCTGAGTAATCAACGCAATCCACTTACTCCAAGTGGCATCAGTAGCATGATGGGTGGAGGGAAACTGTCCTTTAAACATCCAGTTGAGCACTGGCAGTCGAGGGGCAAGAAGCTGTGTTTCAGTACCAATTACTTCGGAAGCAGCTCGAACCCCCTCATACGCAGCTAAGATCTCCTTCTCAGTTGGAGTGTAGCCCTCTTTGGACCCCCTGTACGCTCGACTCCAGAATTCCCAGGGGTCGGCCTCGGGTCTCTCCTGAGGCTCTTTGCCACAGACTCCAGGTGGGACCTTTCCCTCCAGCAGCAGTGTAGAGGATGTTCTTTACATCCTGTCCCATCTGTACTGGCCCCAGGGCCACGGCACGGGCTATCTCCTGTTTAATCTGCTCAAAAGCCTGCTGCTGCTCAGGGCCCCACGTAAAATGATTCTTCTTCCGCGTCACCTGGTAAAGGGGGCTTACAATGAGGCTATAGTTTGGAATGTGCATTCTCCAAAAGCCCACTACACCCAAAAAAGATTGCGTCTCTTTCTTGCTAGCGAGTGGAGACATGGCAGTGATTTTGTTGATCACATCTGCTGGGACATGACGACGCCCATCTTGCCACTTTATACCTAGGAACTGGATTTCCTGTGCAGGCCCTTTCACTTTGTTTCGCTTAATAGCAAAGCCAGCTTGCAGAAGGATTTGGATTATTTTCTCCCCCTTCTTGAAAACTTCCTCTGCTGTATTGCCCCACACAACAATATCATCAATATACTGCAGGTGCTTGGGAGCACCGCCCTGTTCCAGTGCACTTTGAATCAACCCATGGCAGATGGTCGGGCTGTGTTTCCACCCCTGGGGCAAACAGTTCCCGGTATACTGAACGCCCCTCCAGGTAAAAGCAAACTGTGGCCTGCATTCTGTGGCCAAAGGAATGGAGAAGAAGGCATTAGCAATGTCAGTGGTGGCATACCACTTGGCTGCTTTGGACTCCAGTTCATACTGGAGTTCTAGCATGTCCGGTACAGCAGCACTCAGTGGGGGTGTAACTTCATTCAGGCCGCGGTAGTCTACCGTCAGCCTCCATTCTCCACTGGCCTTACGCACTGCCCATATGGGCCTGTTAAAAGGTGAGTGAGTTTTGCTGATCACTCCCTGGCTCTCTAGTTGACGAATCAACTTAGGAATGGGGAGCAAGGAATCCCTGTTGGTGTGGTACTGCCGTCTGTGCACCGTTTTTGTGGCAGTTGGTACCTGTTGCTCTTTCACTTGTAGCAACCCCACCACAGACGGATCTTCTGAGAGGCCAGGCAAAACAGACAGCTGCTTAATGTTGTCTGTGTCTACGGCAGCTACTCCAAAAGCCCATCGATACCCTTTGGGATCCTTGAAATGTCCCCTTCTGAGGTAATCAATACCAAGTATACACGGAGCCCCTGGACCAGTTACAATAGGATGTTTCTGCCAGTCTTTACCAGTAAGGCTTATTTCTGCCTCCAGCACAGTCAATTCTTGAGAGCCCCAGTCACTCCAGAAATACAAATCAAATCTGTCCCTTCATGACTCGAGCGCATTAGAGTGCACTGCGCACCAGTGTCCACCAGTGCCTCGTATTTCTGTGGGTCTGAAGTGCCAGGCCATCGAATCCACACAGTCCAATAAACTCTATTATCCCTTTCCCTCCCCTGACTGAGGGCAGGGCCCCTCTATTGGTTACCTGTAGTGAGCTCAGCAACTTCATCGGTGGTTAATCTGCACTGTAATTCTCTCACCCGTGCTCGTAGTACAGGAGTGGGTTTCTTATGCCATTTTTTCATGTCTTCTCCATGCTCGCATAAGTAACTCCACAAGGTGGCACCATAGAGGTAGATAGATCTGCCACCATCATTTGCTTGAGCAGGAAGGCGTCTGCGTTTGATAGCTGAGATTTTTGATGATACAGGTGAGGAGGAGAGTTCATCGCCTTTAATTAGTTTGATCAGCTCCTTCAGTAGGCTCTTCTGATCATCCTGATCTCCATCAGGTGTTTCAGATACTGCTACGGGTTCGTCACACTCCATCAAGAGGGACACGTCCTCCGCTAGACCATTCTGTTTCTTCTTCATTTTCGCCAATTCTTCTCTTACCTCTGAGATAGCTGAAATAGAAGCGTGGTTTGGGGGGAGTTGTTGCTCATATTTTGGAGTGTAATAATCAGTTCATAAACAGGGGGCCTTCTCTGTTGGTCCTCATATCTATCAAACGTGACTAGCAGTGTACTGGCATACATTCCTGGCGCTGTTTTGGTGAGTTTCCACGAAATATCTGGCTTACTTCTAACTCTCTTGGGATCATGGTCCTGACGTGGATTGTTAGGAACAAAGCTGGGGTCATACAGCATTTCCACCACAGCTATTTCTCTCAAATACTGAATGCCCTTTTCAGCAGTGTCCCACTTTCTCATCTCAGGCTCGAGGTCATCTTTGAAGGGATACCTTTCCTTCACAGCTAATAACACTCGTTCCCAAAGGGTGGCGGTTCCATCCAGGCATCTATTGATCCC
>NC_034413.1:35429873-35431105 GCF_002078875.1 Numida meleagris | reverse complement strand
GCTGTTCTTTGCTCTCAGGGCCATCTCCTTACCCTTTTCCCCTTTTCCTGGGGCGTGGACCCGTGGATCCCCCGTCCCCTTCGTCACGGAACCGGGCCGAATGCCCGTAAACCGTTGACAATCAACTACATTAAAATTTAATCCACAGCTCATGTTATTAGTGTTTTAACATAACAGTAACTCAAATGGTGATACCCAGCTCTGCACCATGCTTTCAGGATCTTAGATGTTTAGAACAGGGTGAGCTCTCTGAACCAAACTTATAAGTAGAAACTAGTAGAAATTGTGTTATCCTAATTAAACCACTTTAATTAATGTTATTACAACCCTTGACATATTTTTTAATTGGGTTTCATCCTCTACTATATGGCATCCAGGATTGATTCTGAGTCTGTAGAACAGCAAACTGAAGACTGGATAAAAAGTGGAAGGTATCCTTAAGTTACCTTGAGATTACTTTCGGTCAAAGAATTTTCAAGAATCAAACTGAGCAGTCCAGGGGGTTCTTTAAGAAGAAAAAATCTTCAGTATTATCTGATCTTGGTAGCTGGCATTTAACATTAGAATGGGAAGATTTTCAACATAACTTCAATGCTTCCTTTAGCTTGGTTTTCTAAGCAAACGAGATATTTAATTAAGCTGTCTCCTTATACTTCAATAGCTTTCACACTCAATATCAAATTGAGTCAAAATTTACTAGAAAAGTTATTTCTCTGAGGTGAATCTTGTCATGTGAATGCAGGCTTCTGTGTTGTCACGGTAAACTGCAGGAGGACCACGTGCTTTCTCCGCCGGGCAGGAAGGAACAGACCCCCCGTGTCTCCCACGCGGCTTCACCCCCTCCCCTCCAACGCAAAGACCCCTGGGGCGTGCACCGCCTCCCCTTCCCCTCAGAGGGCCACACCAAAAAAGGTAGTTTGCAGAAACCAGGAAATTAACTCTTTAACTGCCCGTACCTTACACCATGTAATGATGTGGAATACCGACAACAAAAAATCACAAAACCATGACATTCCACCCCTTATTCCACATCACTACATCATGCTTAACATATATTTATATACAAAAAAACAACAATTAACATACATTACATACGTATCTATATGCCTATATATACATGGAATCACTATCTGCACTCCCCCAGCATCAAATTCCCTTGCGGTACGCACTGGACATCCCTGCTTTTCCCCATCACCCACCACGTGGACCCAGGTCCCTGAGCAAAAACAGTG
>NC_034413.1:35423957-35426143 GCF_002078875.1 Numida meleagris | reverse complement strand
CGAAATATCTGGCTTACTTCTAACTCTCTTGGGATCATGGTCCTGACGTGGATTGTTAGGAACAAAGCTGGGGTCATACAGCATTTCCACCACAGCTATTTCTCTCAAATACTGAATGCCCTTTTCAGCAGTGTCCCACTTTCTCATCTCAGGCTCGAGGTCATCTTTGAAGGGATACCTTTCCTTCACAGCTAATAACACTCGTTCCCAAAGGGTGGCGGTTCCATCCAGGCATCTATTGATCCCTCTGTCAATGCCTGCGTCCCTGGCAATGCTCCCTAGTTGGCGAGCTTCATTACCATTCAGGAGCACACTGCTGGCCCCGCTGTCCCAACACCGAAGCATCCAGGTGACAATAGTTTCGTTCTGGTGCTGTGTAAACTCCTTTCTTGAGCCTATGATTTCGGTCATTTTCAGAGGTCGGTGGACAGTTGTAACAGTGACGCCTTCCTCCTCCTTATCCTCTCCATGTCTCTTGTTTTCTTCGGTTGCCTTTGTTGGTAACGATGTGTTTGGGGAGGGCCCCTCGCCTGGATCTTCCTCTACCTTCTCCGCTTCTTCCTTCCGTTCCAGCCGCGAGGACACTCGTTTCCATGTCCTTCCACAGGAGCAACTGCTACGGATACTGGTGCCTCCTGTGCTTGCTCAGGTTTAGCCTCGGGGCTTTCCCCTCTGGTTCGAATTTCAGCCGGGAAACTCTCTCTCTCAAGAACAGTGTTGTATAGAGCTCGATAAGCACAAGCCAGGCCCCAAATAAGTTGTGCCTCCTCAGATCTGCCTAGGCCACACCATCCCTGACTCAAAAACTGACTGAGCTTCTCAGGATCCCACAGGTGTTCAAGGGTGAAATCCCACGACACCGGGGTCCCCATGTTTCTTAGGTCTTCCCTAGGCCTCTCCATATTACCTGCCACTCAGCATTTTCTAGTTTTGGGGAAGGTTTCCTCCACATAATGTAACTTAGGAGGAAAACATTCAAAGCAATTGGTATCATGGTTGTTAATTTGAAATTCCAAGGGTGCGTAAGGAACCGAGAGGAGAACCTGGAAACCAGCCTCACCACGGTGCTGTTTTGTAAAACCAGTCACTCCCTCCGGGAGGTACAAGCACTAGGCTGGTATCTCCATCAGTGCCCTTATTTGGTTATATACATACACAACTCCGAAACAGTGTGAGATAAACTTAATCCGAGACCCGAGAGAGAGCAAAAATAAAAAATATCTGTACTGTATTTTTCTTCTCTTTTTGACTCCATAGTGAATATTTTGAAGGTAGAAGGCAAGTTAAGTTGTAGTTCTGGAGATGGTGAGGAAAATAATATGAATCCGGGACAATATGAGGTGCTGAGCCCCTGCCACCAAGTAACGCTTGCAGCAAGTCATGACATGATTAAAACGAGAGTGGACAAGACTGGCTGATGAGTTTAAAGGTTGTATGTGATTTAAAATAGATTTCTATCGTTTTTTCTTGGGATCTAGGCAAACAAATAACCCTTTGCTTGTGACAAAGTCTCACCTAGTATGAGGTGGACAATATGGTGGTACATGCTGGAAATGGCTACATGTGAGACAAGTTACTTTAGTACCATTTTCTGAAATGTGGTATCTTTTAAGTTTGTTTTTTTTTGCAGCAAGCTATTTTCTCTGTGCACTCCAAACCTCACCAGTCTTACTCACAGCTTCATTGGGACAGTATGCTTTGGGAAAAGATACATGAAAGACTCTCTGTACATTGTCTATACAGGAAATGACTGAAAACTCTTCTACCTTGATTTTGGTTGATAATCTATGTCTCCTTATTTTTTTTGTTACAGCAGCTAGGACAGTTGTATTTTGTGAGAATGGTCTGTTTTTCTAGCTCCTAGATAAAAAGTTTATTTGAACATGCTGCTGTCTGGCAATTTGAGCTCTTTAAAATTATTTTTTATTCACTATTTGAACTTTTCTGATGCTTTTAATTACCTACAAAAATTCGTTTTGATGGAAAACCCAGGTTAGCATAGCACAGGTTAGCCCCACAGGATTCTCTAGATAGATACCATCCAATAGCTGATTCCCTGTTGATAATTAAATGTTGAGACCTGTTGATCAATGTCATGGTTTTGTGATTTTCGGTTATTGGTATCCCACATCATAACATCATGTAGTGGATATACCTGGTTCTCAGAAGAGAAGGACTACTACAGT
>NC_034413.1:35384880-35418487 GCF_002078875.1 Numida meleagris | reverse complement strand
CCGGTATCTCCATCAGCGCCATTATGTAGTTATATGTACACACAACTCCAACACAGAACATGATAGCCTTAACCAGAAACCAGTATGTTCCGAGGAACATGATTACCGTTAATCCTTTATGCATCATTCCAAAAATTGAAAGCAGATCTATTGCCCGCATCCTCCACCAATATTTGTCATGGTGAACTGCAGGAGGACCACGTGCTTTCTCTGCTGGGCAGGAAGGAACAGACCCCCGTGTCTCCCACGCGGCTTCACCCCCTCCCCTCCAACACAAAGACCCCTGGGGCGTGCACTGCCTCCCCTTCCCCTCAGAGGGCCACACCAAAAAAGGTAGTTTGCAGTAACCAGGGGATTAACTCTTTAACTGCCCGTACCTTACATCATGTAATGATGCGGAATACCGACAACAAAAAATCACAAAACCATAACATGTGTAGAGGAGAAAACACTTATCAACTATCTCTATAGAGGGAAACTGCAGTGTGGGCTCACCACTGACATGTACTTTCCTGCAAAAAAGCTGACTGTTTTGGGGACAGGAGGAAATGGCTGGGAGATGAAGTTTTGACAAAAAAGCATTACAAAATCAGAGTTATTCCTCAGTGTTGGGGGGCTTTCATTGTGGGATTTCTTGAAATGCCTGCTGCGGTCCAAGAACTGGGAGAGTTTGTATGTCTCCAGAATTAGGCAGAAAATGTATGACTGTTCAGACAGTGAAAAAAATTATCATATTGGCTATTTGCAGTGATGTCAGCCATAAGGATGCAGAAGGCAATTGCTTTCTTTGTTTTCTTAGCAGTGTTATGGTATGCCATTGTGAAGACTCTTTACTCTCGTGAACTCTGATGGATATTGAATTATCCGAGTCCCTCTATTCTCAAGCAATATAAACTAGGAATGACACAACCAATTGCATCAAATTGCTCCTTGCTTTGCTTTCCCCTCATGAAGACCACGTCTCACCACTTAACACTGGTATTTTGCCCCGAACTTCTTAAACCAGCAGTCTCTCTTGAATTGTGGTATTTTTTCATTATCTAGTAACCTTCTATTTTTTTTAGGAAAATTAGCCTTGCTTTGACTACTGTTAAATTCTTATAACTTCTTTTCTTGACTATGTTCAGTCTGAAATTTCCCCCTTCGAACATGCAAGTTCATTAATTTAGCTTTTGCTTTGTCTGTGCATTAAAGGATTAATGTGATTGCTTGCACAGAAGAACAGGCTGACTTTCATTTTAGCTGTTTTTTCATATTTCCCTGCCCAGACAAAGGTCTCAGACATCATGGCTCTGCAGGGAACTCAGCTTTGGAGACACTTTTGGTAAATTCTTTTAGATAAGACTTACAGTCCTGGGTAAGTGTCACGGTATTATCTAAGGGTCTGCGTCCGTGACAAGGGGGACAGGCCCAAAAGAAAAATAAACAAGAAAAGAGGAAGGAAAAAAAATTGCCGGCGAGTGGGCGCCGGCCCCCGGGTGGTCCGGCGGCTAAAGCGGCAGAGAAGCCGTGGAGCTGCAACCTGGGAAAACAAAGGGAAGAGGGAAAAAAAAAAAGCAGGGGACTCATAGGCAGATCTAACACAAAAAACAGCGGCACCAATCTGAGGAGGAACAACTAATTTTACTAAATATGTCAAAATGAGGCTAATAGAATTATAATAGAGGGTTTACAGGCTGAAAATCTTACACAGTAAACTGCAGGAGGACCACGTGCTTTCTCCGCCGGGCAGGAAGGAACAGACCCCGCGTCTCCCACACGGCTTCACCCCCTCCCCTCCAACGCAAAGATCCCTGGGGAGTGCACCTCCTCCCCTCCCCCTCAGAGGGCCACACCAAAAAAGGTAGTTTGCAGTAACCAGGGAATTAACTCTTTAACTGCCCGTACCTTACATCATGTAATGATGTGGAATACCAACAACAAAAATCACAAAACCATAACAGTAAGCTTTGGAAATGTCAGGATGAATCACACAGACTGCTCTTCTGGTAAGAATTTATTTCATGTTTTGTGGAAGAGGAGCTTAACAGCCATCCCGTCAGACACTCTCGTCATTCAAGAGCAGACAGCACACTGGTGGACTATATGCTGGAGATAATGGCCCTCCAGCCCTCTGTGTCTCACAAAGATAAGGCCATTTCAGGGTGTCCCCCCTCCCCTCTTCCTAAACAGGTTATGAGCACTGATTTCTTTTCTATATTCTAATCATGCAAATTCCTCCCAGAGGGTTTCAGTGATACCAGCTAGGTCAAATTTTTGCTTTGTAAATGAGCAATTTCCATTTCTCTTGTTTGTTATCCAGGCTTCTCACGTTGGTGGAGAAGCAATTACAGGATTTTGTCTCCTCCCTCAGTGACTTAACTAATATTGTTCTTGACACCTTGGCTTCTATGTACTAAATGAAGAGTCATTTGTTGTCTCTTCTCTTCCCCCTGCTCTTTGCTTCTCCCTATTTAAAGTCTTCCTTCCGTGTGCAACTTGGCAGTCTACCAGAGGAGTGGAGATGCAGCTGTTCTGGCCAGAGTCACTTCTCAATGTCCACAAACTCAGTTTGTCCTCCACAACTTCACACCCATAGGTTTTTGCAAGAGCAGTTACCAGCAGGCTGCCAAAACCTTCCTCCTGATTTTTCCTAATACCCCATGCTGATTCAAACTGCTTTGATGGGAATTCCAACCAGATTTGGTAGGCACTTGATTAGTATAAAAAGTATTTTTCTGTTCTTGACAACTTATTTTTTATTTCAGTGTTTTGTGACTTGGCAATTGAGATTTTTATGCATCAGCTGGTTTCTGACCCACGTGAACTACTGCTTTTAAAGGTTCCTCTGGAGAAATCCTCTCTCTTCAAATGCATACAGGTAGGAAAGCAACCTTGACCTCATGCACCACTGAATTGTGATTAGAAACTAGGGCAACCACAGAAATAGGATCTCTTCAGCCAGTGAGCACTGAACCTGCTTGGAGGTTATCTTGTTTCGAATGCTGTGCAGGCATAAGTGCAGAGATGAGTAACCCACTGACTGATGCTTGAAGGACGTTCTCAGCACCCCACTGTGACTATGATATGGTGATGGACAGCAAGATGAGGATAACTTGGTCTTGCAGCTGGTTTCCATTTCAGCTGATAGTATGACTAGGGCTCTTGTGGAGAAGAACAGATTTGAGAGAGAAGGGGGTGAAAGCATTTGTGAATCCAAAATGAGACTGCCCAAAATAGCTGCTTTTGATGGATCTGGCAACAGACTTGTCTGGACACTCCCTGGAAAAGAGAAACTAAGAAAGGCTGAGAGAGCTGAGGTTGTTCAGCCTGGAGAGGAGAATGCTTGGGGGAGACCTCATTACCACATTTCAGTAGTTAAGGGGGGCTCATAAGAAAGGTGGGTAGAGACTTTTTATTAGGACTTGCAGTGATAGGACAAGGGCTTGTGGTTTAAACTGGAAGAGGGGAGGTTTACATTAGACATTAGGAAGAAATTCTTTACTCAGAGGGTGGTGAGGCCCTGGCACTGCTGCCCAGAGAACTGTGGGTGCCCCATCCCTGACAGTGCTCAAGGCAAGGCTGGATGGAGCTTTGAGCAGTCCAGTCTAGTGGGTAGCAATCCTCACTTTCAGAGGCGGGCTGGACTAGATGATCTTTAATGTGCCTTTCAAACCAAACCATTTTACAAATCTGCGGTTCTATAAAACAATGACAGATAAGGAAGTCCTGGGACTCATGAGGCAGAGCAGTCAGAAAGGGGAGAGCATCACAGGATCCATACCAGACAACTAGGTTTTGCAGTTTTTATTGTGAAAGGAATGCTTATCAGGGGAGAGGGATAAGTTTTGCCGCCTGACCTATTCTGCTCTCTGGGTCAGTTGCACTGGAAGGCTTCTAGGATTCAGTTATCTTCTGTAGAAATGTGACTGGAGTGGGCCTTTGGGTGTTACGTAGTTTCTGCGGACTGAAAATCTTCCAGATCTCTGTCTTGCTCACAACATGCTATCTATCTTGTATCCTCCACTTCAGTGAGGAGAGCCATTCATCTATGTCATAAAAAAGCCTAGTACTGCTGCCCTTTTTCCTCCCAAAACCATAAAGAAGTGGGGAGTCTGTATGTGCTGCTCTGTGTTTGGATGTCTGCTCCGGAGGCTTCCCAATGTGTTCCCTTTGAAGTAGCCATCTGTAAGAGATGAAGCCCTTGAGAATGGATTGTGTCCTTTGCTGTAGAAACAGTAGAAATATCTTCTAGCATTAAACACTGTGGGTTTCTTACAGGAAGGCACATAATTTTCACTCCTATAAAGCAATTTACCCAGAATAGTGTCAGGCAATCCAACTCAAAAGTGGAAAAGTTTATTTTTCCCCTCTCTGGCTTTGACAGATGTTGTATATTAGTTGCAAGCTAATACAAGTCTTGTCAGGCACCCTGAAGTCCCAGCATCTGAGTGTAAATTTCAGACACAACTTTCTAGTACATAAATATAAACCACTCCTGAAATGATTTCTTCTGAGCTACAAACACATTCCAAGACATCACTTTTACTGCCTAGAGTCTGGTTTTACATAACATTTCATAACTGGTAGTTGAATGCTGGCTGTGCTATACTTCAGGCTAAAAAAGAACTATGTTCATAGCACAGCATCTGATGTGAAATTAACAGTCATAGAATCATGAAATGGCTTTGATTGGAGGGGAGACCTCAAAGATCACCTAGTTCCAACCACCTCTTCCAAGGGCAGGATTGCAACCACTAAATCAGGTACTGGATCAGGCTGCCCAGGGACCCATTCAGCCTGGCCTTGAGCACCTCCAGGGCAGGAGCATCCACAGCTTCTCTGGACAGCCTGTACCAGGGCCTCATATTTGTGTGCGTTGTGGCTGACAAGTTACATAGGCCTTAAAATATCTCAAAAGACTGAGATTACCTCAGTGTAGACATATGGGCAGGGTGCCTCCACACTCTGGTGCCTCTCCTTGGAGGAGAAGGAAAGATGGAAGTTGAGGAGGTGGAAGCTCCTTCTTGCATGCCCACTATTTTCTCCACAGGTGGGAGAAGACAGTGAGAGAAGACACCACTGGTGCTTGCCAGTGTGTGGAAGAAACAGACTTGCCCACTTGAGGTGTCTTCCAGGGCTGTGGGGAGGTGGAAAGAAAAATGAACTTCTGTGTCAGGCTTGCAGCCTGGTAGCTGTTGAATACTACCTTGCTCATCTCCACCCTGGTGCTCAGATGCAGAGAAAGATAGGGAAGCTCCTATCCAGGAACAGCTCCAGGCTGGAGATCTCAGCCTATATGTGTCTTCCCAACCTACTGAAGAACAGTAGCTTTCACAGAGCATTTAATAGCCGAAAGTCTGAGTTAACAAGCACTCAATTTGCACAGCTGAGGAACCTGGGCCATGGAGCTGAATGCTCTAGCATTTTCCCCAGGTTAGGTTGATGTTCTTCAGTGTAACAAGAGCTGAAACAGCCCATGAATAATAAGCTGGACATGTTTTCTCTCATGTCCTCTTTCCTTTTCATAAACAAAATGTATCATTTCAAAACTGAGAGCAAATCTGTTTGCATAGGACTGTTATTTAATCAAGGAGACTGAGCAGAGCTCTTCTCACAGGGTCTCTTTCCAGATTTGTTCCCAAGCAGTTCCTATAAGCACATGTGCACATGTGTGTATAAAGGGAAGATGCTAGGGTTCAGTGTAAGTGTAGTGGATGAGAGAAATGCAGAACATAAAAGGCAGCAATCAACCAGGCACATCCAAAAATTCATTTGAAAAACCATTCTGCAAATTACATTCCTGAAATATCCTAATTAGGAGTTCCAAACTATCTCAGGGGGATCACAATTAAAATATTCATGATAACTAGGAAAGCAAGCATGTCTTCCTTTCAGTATGCCTGACTTCTTTTTCGTCCTCCCAGGTTGTTCTGGTTAATTACAGACAGCAAATTTCCTCTATTTCTGTGTGGTTCAGAGGCCCATATGTAATCATGTGGAGAGCTCTTTATCAGTCTCGATGGCCAATAAAAATGAATGCTGTATAATCAAGGTAGGAAGCAGAAATTCCTTGCAGTGAAGTTATCCAGAGAGGTGTTACCTAGTGAGGGGCTGCAGGGAGGATGGAGGGATGAAGGCATGCATGCAAGGTGCAAATCCATCAGCTTGCCCTTGTCTCTTTGCTACGGACAGTGTTCTCGTCCACTCAAAGCAGCATACTGAGGAGAGATGTGTCTTTGTAACAAAGACTGGAAAAAAGAAGTTACTAGGAGATTGATCAGCCAATTTGTATTGCATTTTAAGTTCCTATGTGGTGTTGCTTCATGTGTTGTCTCATTTTTCTTTGCAAAAGTGCTTATTTCCCACAAACTAATACATGTCTCCTGTACCCACTCAACAGGAAGCCTGAATCTAGCATATGTCTTTACAGGAATGTTACAGAAATCAACCTGCTGCAGTGCAGATCCTGCTGAGGCATGAGTGCCTGTGAAAATGTAACTTTCTGCCATGGACTTTGTTCCAGAGAAACCACAGCGCAAGGGATGAACCTCTGCCCCAAAAGGGGACAGTGGTGTCTCACAAATCACAACTTCTGATTGCCCTCAGTAGAAATGTCACTGAGCTACTCTTACAGAAGGGACAGATTCCTGATAGCACACAGAGCTATTTTGCTTCTGGTTTCCTTCCAATTTTTATGTGCGCTTGCTCATCCCTCTCTAATTAGATGGTCAAATCTTCAATATCTCTCTATGAAACTCAAAGAGAAACACAGATCCTGTATTAAAAAATGGGTTCAGGTTTTTGCTCTGAAATGGCTTTGTCCTCTTCCAGTGAAAATGTGTCTCCTCTGCCTAGTCTGTGTTAGGGGAAACAGACAGCTTTTCCCAGTCCTTTTTCTGAGGACACCAATATATTGGTAAAGCCCCGGTGCTCATGAGCAGAGGGAAACTGTACCTCTACATGGGTCACTGAAGAAAGGTGGGTTTGCTAAAGTGGATGGGGTCTATATGAGGTTATATTGGCCTCACTGTGGTGCACTGGGAGGAGAATCATTTTGATAGGAGACCAGGAGGGTTTGAAGAGCAGTGTGATACATTGCAGTTAAGCTCAAAAGCATGGAAGACTCTATCAGCCATCTCAGCAGAGCTCAAGACAGAATCTCATTTGTTCTTGACCTTACTTGGAGACTCCCACATGTGTTCAGTATGATCTGGCTTTCTGTTAGAAATGGGAAGACAGTAGTTCTTTCACCATGCCCTGAGCAGTTGGTTGGCCGGGTCACTTTGAACTTCAGTGGAAAAACAAGTGTCCATTTGCCCTGTATCTGAGGCAGTTGTGCTGTGTCTCCATGGGCTGTGATAGTACCTGTCTGATAGATTTGACCCTGTGTTACAGAGGCAACTAGAGCCCAGATGTGTACAGACTTAGAGGGTGGAGGATTCATTCCCATCTGTGTAGAATAGAGTAGAGTGGAATAGTTCCTCTGAAAGGGGATTGGAGCGAAAGATTGGAAGCTGGAAGAAATAGTTCATTAGGATAGTGATTTTTTTTGACATCCCTCAACAAAGACTTAGGAGGCTATATCAAATTGTTGGTTCTTATCCCTCTTCTTTCCATCTTTCTTCTGGTACAGACACGTATTTGCATAGTGGCTACATGCTAATTTACTACAAGGGAATCAGTGCTGCACATGATTTTTTCCTTTAAGTGCTACTCCTTTTTCAACTCCTTTTCCTCAAGAATGTCCTGTATGGTTAGCAAAACTCTTAAGCAAAACACTATTGCATTTTAAGTGCTTTGTTCATACAATGAATTTTTTATGCTTGTCTGTCAGCACCTTACCAGGTAGTCTTGTACTTCCAAAGCTATGGTTCATCTTCTGACTAAGGTCAGAGATGCTGTTTAGCTATGGTTTAGCTAATTAGCTATGTTTAGCTAACTGGTTTGAGGAAATCCTTTTCTCACACTCTAGTGGCAATCAGAGTAAATGTCTTGGCTCTATTAACCTAAATTTTTCAGAGGTCGGTGATAAGCTGTAAAAGTTTTGTTCCAGGATGCAGGATTGTTCACCTGGAAATGTTGTTTTGAGTTCATCTTCCAAGGTGCTCTGAAGAGATGTAGTTCCAGTCTGAGAAATCAAGTGTCTCAAAGTGCTTCATTTCCTGAAGACTTTTCATGGTTAGTTTAACGTGAGCCACTCAACTGAAAACTGGAAAATGACACTTTTACTGGGTTTATTTTACTCGGTCCATTGAGCCTGACTACTGTACAGTCAAAACTCACCTGGTCAGGACATCTCTAATCCCATTCCAATCCTCCTCAGCACTACAGGAATGTGGAAAGGACTTCAAAAGCACCAAGGTATTTCCTGCTACTCCATCTTTCCAAATGAATGATGGGCTTTGACACATTGGATCTGAGAAAACTCAGAAGAGACATGGACCTGTTGCAGCACATCCAGAGGAGGGCCACGAAAATGATCACAAATGATGGACCACCTCCACTGCAAGCACAGGCTGAGATGAGACTAGATGACCTTTAAAGGTCCTTTCCAACTCAAAGGATTCTGTGATTCTATGAAACTTGTGTCACACAGAGGCTGAGGAACAAAGGAACCCAAAGTTACACAGACACAGGGTGTCTGACTGTTAATCTGTTAGGATTCTCATGTGGGCTTGCTCCCATCCACTCTTGACACTGCTGTCATGAGGCTGTACCAAACTTTCTTATAGCCTGGCTCTATCCTCTAAATCTTCTCCTTGGAGATCTCCAAACCCACCTGGATGTGGTGCTGGGCACCCTGCTCTGGGTGTCCATGCTGGAGCAGGGGTGGGCCAGATGGATCCAGCGATCCCTTCCCACTCCTTCCAGTCTGCGACTGTGTGACCTGGGCTGGTTCTGCATGGATCCACGGCGTCTTAGTCTCATCTCTCTTGCAAAGAAAATCGCCTGCTTTGGGAGTATGACAAACTGGACTTGTTTTCTCTAAAAGGCATCTTATGGAGAAAGTGCCAGCAGATGGTGCTCAAGAACACGCACTAGTCGGGACACGGAGGTGTGGAGAAGCCGAGCACTGCTTGTGCCGTCCCTTCAGCAGCCGGTGCTTTCCTGGAAGGCGTACCCTCCCCGTGAATGTGTTTCTGTGGGACCGTGCAGAGAGCAGCAGACTCAGATGTAGTTTTGTCCTTGCTAAAGTCAGGAGCTGCCTTGCAGAGCCATTGGCATCGTGCTGCCAGGCTCCTGGCGACTCCTTCTGTGCCCTCCACACTTGAAGTTTGCTTTTTGTTTTGGTTGGTTTGTTTCATTAGAAAAATGAGGACTGAACTGTGCTTACAGAAATGTTATTCCAAGAGATTGACATTGCAGATGAAATACTGCAGGGTTGCTTGCTATCAGTAACCAGAATCTGCCCCAGTGGCAGGCTGCTTCTTGTCCTTATGAGTCTTTGAAATCAGATCTTACTCTTTATCCTGCTGTAGACTTCTGGTGCACTCCTTCAACTAAATGACACACCAAGGTGACCGCCACCACTAAAAGACTGAGCACGTGCAAGGAGGTGGAACCTTACGTTAATGATTCTATTCTATGATGCAACTCCACCTTCTCCCTCTCTGTACCCGCACCTCTTCTTCATGCCTGGCACATCTGTGTTTGCATACAACAGTCCTTAAAGGAACAGCTTGTTAACTCTTCCCCAGGTCTTGGGAGACCCAGAGTTGTTGCCTTGATGTTCACAGATGCTGGTGACAAGGACCTCAAGGTCCTTGTACTACCCGTTAAAATACAAATGTGTGGCCCTGTCCTGGAGCAGACAGGGGAAGTGGTGAGCTATTCACCAGCCTCGCTGTCCTCTCCTACCACTGTTGTCTGCTTGCTGGGAGCTTTTGGAACATGCTTCCACCTGCTGGAATAGTGGCTGAAAAAGTGCAGCACAGGTGACAACCAGTACCCTCATCCATGGGTCCCAAGCCCACTGCCCGGTGCTGTGCCATGTAATACTGCATGCAAGACTGGAGAGGGAATGCAACATGCATTTCAGTTGCAGCAGGGGAGGTTCAGGTTGGATATTAGGAACAATTTCTTCTCAGAGGTGTTCTGGAGGTGTTCCAGAACTGTGGAAATATGGCACTTGGGGACGTGGTGTAGTGGGAATGGTGGGGATGGGTCAATGGTTAGACTCAATGATCTTAGAGGTCTTTTCCAACCTCAATGCTTCAGTGAAGTCTGCTGAGACTAACAACAACACCAAATGTGCGCCACTTCTGCATTTAGCTAGTGATAAATTCTCTTCCCACATTTCTGTGTTCCTCGGAAGCATAGAGCTGCAAACATGTTCATGCAGATATTTGTGTGTGCAGAGCTGGGCTGGTAGTACTGGGCCTGCAGAGATCCCTTGCTGGCCCAAATGGGAAGAAAAGGATTTACCAGGAGTGAGGATCATGTCCTGTGACTTAGGAAGGACTTTGGTAAGCATTACTATGCTAGCTCGTTAGATTGGCTCACATGGAATATTTTGATGGAGGAAAGAAGTAAAAAAGACACTTTGATACTTACAGTGAATAAGATTTTAAGTGACAAACTGCACTGACTTTAAAATATAAAAGTATGAAGTAAATAAATGACTATGGTTTGTTATGATTACATAGATTCAACATACATCATGCCTGGTACCTGGAGAGGAAATACAGCTCAGGTTTCTCCTCATTAACTCACAAAATGACAGAGCTAAGGTGCCAGCTCATGCAGTAAAACAAAAGGTTGGTAACAATGCCTGCTGTGAGAGAGCAGCAGGGCTGAAATGCATGTGGGGATTTCATGGAGTTGCAGAAAGAGGCTGCCTGGATGTGGAAGCTCTACTTCCCGAGTGGTGAGATGCCTGTAGCAGTAGTTTCTGGGCTGCTGGTAGGTGGCTGCATTGTGTTTGAGCAAGCTGGAATTTAGCCATCGCTGCATTCACTGTGATGGGTCACCTGGTCCTTACAAGACATGATAGGAGAGTCTGTATACAGCATTAGCTGAACACACTGATCTACCAGCTCTAGGCAGTCTGTTCTTCCCCTAGAAAGCCTCCAAATAGTTAATGTGGTGTTTCTGTCCCCAATCTTATTTTCTTCAGTGGGATAGCAAATTTTTCTAAATATGTAAGCTTTTCTGTGTGCATATCAAGATGGGAGGAGAAAAGGAACCTAAATCACAGCAGGTATCTTTAAAACATTGCTGCCTGCAGCATGTGACAAAATCAAAACTATCCAAGAGGCCAATTGAAGATGAGAGGGATCTGCAGAAAGAGACCTGCAGCTCTCTTTGCAAATATGCCCAGATATGCTTAGATGATAGGTTTGCTTCAGTAATTACAAGCCACAGGAAGTAACTGCCAGATTTCCTGATAGCCCTGTCCTTTGGACTCAGCATCTGAAGCAAAACTTCAGGAAGTGGGGACTTGCAGCAAACAACTGTTTAGCACTCATGAAATGGCTTTCTTCAAGCACCCTTGAGCCAGGTTTGCACAAAGCTGTTCCCATGCCAAGGGCTTACACTAAACATCTTCTATGCATTAAGTTACTGCAACATAGCACCATAACCCACATATCCTCCAAAAAAATCTAGTTTAATTTGAAGCCAGAAGCAAAGGAGAGTTGAGTTCCTTTGGGCACAGGCTCTGGAATGCAATCGTTTTCTTTGCCATGGACAGTTGTTGGCAGACAGAAAATGCTGAGGCAGAAACCTTCCTATTAGGACCTTCAGGAAAGTAAACCAAGAGGCTCTACAGAAGTGAGAGTCTGAGACTTCATACTTGGCCTCCCCAAATGGCTCATGAGACAGAATCAGAGAATCACTTAAGTTGGAAGGGACCTTTAAAACTCATCTGGTCCAACTCCCCTGCAATGATCAGGGACAGCTACAGCTCCATCAGGTGCTCAGAGCCCTGTCCAGCCTTATTTTAAAAAACTTCTTCCTTATGTCCAGTCCAAATCTCCCCTCTTTTAATTTGAAACCATTTCCCAATGTCCTATCACAACAGACCCAAAGATACATATACTCCAACCTGTAAAACCCCTTTGACAGCATAGACAGGAGCATCCATTACGTGGAGTTTATTTCTGTGCACATCAAATCTTCTCTGGGAGCAGGAGATTTTGGATATAGTTTGTCAGTTATTAGCATGTCTTCATTAATGTGACACAGAGGACAGGAAGCGCTGCACTCAGACTCAGGTTTAAGTATGTAATGCACATTTAGAAAACGAATTCTGATTTGTGATGAATCCTGTACAATCCAGCAGGACTGCACCATTCAGCTGCCTTTCTATGTATTCATCTCCTAGAGTTTCTTTATAACTTCTCAGTGTTTTGTATTTTGCACTCCACATTTCCCTGCTGAGCCTGTCAACCTGGAAATTAGACTCTAAGGGGGCTTACCCAACCAGAGTCAATTGATGTTATTCCCAGCCCATTTCAAGCAGTCTACTTGTTACTGCACACTTTCACTACATCACTCATGATGTCTTGTCTGCTACATCTCTTCTTTGGACTAGGAGTTAATTGAGTGAGCCCATCTCTGTGACTTGGCTGTGACAAAATGAAGGTGAAGTTCCCAGTCTCCTTCAGACTTGTATACTTCTGCCTCCCTTTGTGCTAGGTCCTTGCTCTGGCAGGTTATCTGTGTTGTTATCTGGCCTGAAACAGTCATGGGCCAACTTTTTCTCTCTTAAGAGAGACCAGAATCTGGGTCACTTCTTCATGGCTGATGTGTGGAATTAAGCAGCGCTTTTTCTGATAAGCTTGCTCCCTGTAATGAGAAAACATCCTGGTGTGAAGCAAAAGGTGCCTTTGAAGCCTCAAGAGATCCTGGAGAGAGGAAAAGGCAGAAAAAATCCAATCCAAAATTTAATTGACATTAAGAACTTGCCTTTTGTGTATTAAAATTCTGCCACCTTGGCTGCTCTCCTGTGATTATTGCTGGAATGAGCAAGAATCCCTGTATGTTCCATTTGCTATTAGCCAAAGATGCTGGTGTCGGTTTTCTGAAATAACACCGATCAGTACTTTTCCTTCAAAAGTAATCATATTTCAACACAAAGACGTGCAAAGACTCACGCTGCCCTGCCATTGAGGAGCTGGGGGTGATCAAGAGGCTGAGAGAGGACAGAACCAGGACAGCTGACCTCATATGGTCAAAGGGATATCCTATAACAAATGGCATCGTACCCAGCCGCAAAAGTGGAGGGTCCCTCGAGTTATAGTGTTTATCTTCCCAATAAACCATTATGTGTGATGACCCTTGCATTCCTGGGAGTGGCTGAACATCTGCCTGCCAATGGCAGCAGTGAATTCCTTATTTTGCTTTACTTATGGATGTAGCTTTTGCTCTACGTAGTGAACTACCTTTATCTCAACCCATGAGTATTCGCACTTTTACCATTCCAGTTGTTTCCCTCATCCCACTTAGAGGAGGGTAAGTGAGCAACTATGTGATGCTGAGCTGTTTACCAGGGTTAAACCACAACTCTGTCGTTCACGGACTCATTTTAAGAAATTGTAAGCTCTATGGAGTGTCCAAGGTTGTTTCAATTCTCTTTCACATTGCGTCCACTTCCTTCCAGAACACAAAGATTATTGATTACTAGAATCAAAACCTTTCATTTCCTCACCAAGCCAAGATATCTCTCTTCTTTTGGAAACCTGCATCATTTTTCTTACAAAGAAAGAGTTTACAGTTTCAGGTAACCTCAATGTAATCTCTTCAGGTGTTCCAGGACGTGCCTTATAGAGACGTATGAACAAAGAGTGTATCAGTTTGAGTACATCAGAGTTCATAAAACATTTGCAAATCCTAAACTAAAGGCCACGTTTTGAAACCTTGCATGTGCAAGGAATAGTATTCCTCTTTGA
Source organism: Numida meleagris (assembly GCF_002078875.1). Taxonomy (NCBI): domain Eukaryota; kingdom Metazoa; phylum Chordata; class Aves; order Galliformes; family Numididae; genus Numida; species Numida meleagris. The sequence continues at coordinate 35,404,613 of NC_034413.1, read as the reverse complement.
TTGTCATATCTGACAGCTGAGTTGTTTATTCAGAGGGGAAAAAAAAGCTATCTTATATATCCAGCTGTAGCAAATATTAGCTCTGATTCTGGGGCAGGGTAGGCTTACAGTATCAGTACTTTTATTTCTGTGCTCTAAGTCTGGAGGAGTTACAGAGATGAATGTATTTTGTGACTCTACACAGTGTAGAAGCAGAATGCTTGGGGGACAGAAGAAGGCGCAATTATGGACGGTCACTTTGCAGGTTCTTCCCTTGTTCTATGTCCTGAAGAGATCTGAAAGCATCACTTCCCTTCCCCAGCATGTGCAAATGGTGATTTGAGCAAAAGGTCCTTATGATGCTCTGCCACATGGCAGGACCCTTCAGGCTTCACAGGCCTTTCCTGAGTAGGGCTCTCTGCAGACCCTAATATATGAAGCACTGCTGCTTAGGGCTTCAGTAGATTTTCCTGTACCATATACAACAGTGATGTATCTGTATCAAGGAGAGGGTCCCACATCACCTGTCTTGAGCTCTCTTTGAACTACAGTGCTGTATTTCTGCATGTGTCTGTGCTGTAGAAGATGACACACTTTAGAATTGTGCGAATGTGTTTAACCAGCTATCTTTGTCTCCCCTTTGCCTTCCCATTGCTAACTTTGAACTCCACCTCCAGATTACTTTCTGTACATAAGAAATACAGCTTTAATGAGTGGGATTATTCTAAGTCTTGTTAAACTAGGTACAATTTTAGTCAGTGATACTTCTTCATTGATTTTACCCTATATTTTATCACAAAGCACTGCAGGCTACACACATTAAGCAGCACTTTCTAAAATAAAGCATTTGAAGGTAGAAAAAGATATGTGCATCTTAAGTGAATATCCATCTGAGAAGGAGGTGAAATAGCAATTTGTTCCAGTCATTTTCTCATGCTGGCAGCAAGCAGAAGGTGTCATGTACTGGACTTTTGCTAAATATACAGCCTTGCTGCATCAGGTACTGTCATAGTAAAGGGCATGCCTTCAGCATAATGCACTATATTGCTTTGTGCCAGCCTCGGGTCTGCTGGACCCAAATTCAGAGCGCACTGTAGTGTTGTGGGCTTCATGAGATACCACTGCTCTACTCTACTACTTCTCCTCTTGTCCCTTGCTGCCAAGTGTCCCATTTGCCCATCCATCCTCCTCAGCCAGTCTCCATAGCTGCTGCCTGACATCCCATGGGAGTCAAACAGGCTTGCTGCCTCCTGGGCATCCCGTGGCCAAGCATAAACCCTCTTCAGTCCTGCTGTGCAAGCAGACATTAACAGCAAGGACCTCTGCAGGGTCATGCCGCTGCCTACCCCAGTGTTTCTGCCCAGAATGAAGCTCTGGGGGACTTCTATTGTATTTCTGCTCTAGTGGGTTCAAACAAAAAGAGCTTTGTGTTTGTGTCTCGTGTCTTAATTTTAATAAAGGCATGTTTTTCCCTGTGCTGGTAGGCAAAGGGCAAGCACAATAAGAACAAATGGGCCAGGTCCTCCCTTCTGAATCACATTTAAGTGCAATAAATAAACAGTGGCTGTTAAATGCTTAATGCACTAGAGAGCATCATGCCAGCTTAGCTCTGAAGGAGGCTTGTCTTCCTGCAGGTCTGGGGAGTCAGCTAAGGGGATGGAAAAGTTTTACAGCAGTGCTTACAAGCCTTAAATGCTAACAGCAATGCCACTGCTGTGCTTACATGTGGATCTTGCTAATGAGATGGAGTTGCATTTCCTGCAGACAGGTCGTCTTCTTTGTGCCACAAAACCATGATGCCTAGTTAGATCGATGACGAAGTCTGACCTGGGGGGACTCGTGTCCTCACTGAGATGATTCATGGTCTCCTCAAGCCCGTGCACACGCAACTTGGCACTGAGGTGTCACGGGTTTGAGATCTCATCGGTATTTCAGCAGGATTAACTTTTTTATTGTGGGGTACTTACTAGTTAAAACCTTTCAATTAAAACAAAATGCGTGATGTGACTTGAATCGGATGTTATAGCAGATCACTTAAATTTTTACATCAAGTGCTGAGCTGTGAAGAAGTACTACTCACTGTTATATTCCAAATCCATTAGCTCTGGCATGAATGAGACAGATGGTGGAGTTGAGCCAACAGAGGGAAAAGGGAAAAGGGGAGGGGAAGAATTTGCATCAAGTGAATACATAGTGGCTGTAGGCATGGCCTGGCTGGGAGGTTTTTGTCAACACCTGCAAGAATTGGGTGTGTTAACTAAAATTCTGAAAACAGCTGAGGAAGGTGCTCCAAAGCACAGATAGATGTAATTTTGGCTTTGAATGATGTATATTCAGTATTTGTTCTGCTGGACCTTTGGCTGAAGACTAAATCTTTCTATGCTGCTCTTTTTTGCAAGGTCATGTACAGATGTAGCATGGATGCTCCTGCACATATACAATTAGTTGCAGCAATTGTGAATTGTAGGTGGTCCAAGGGGAGCTCAGACCTAGACACTTCTTTTTTTTCATGAAACAGCAAGTAAGCCACTGTCCTTGCAGGCTCTGAGGCAACGCCTCAGGGACATATCAAAGCCACAGAAAAGAATGGGCCATGTTTGGTGTTGGTTTTTCAAGTAAAACCACTGCAGACGTGCCCGTGTTTTTTGGTGCTAAAAAAAGAAAGGCAGATGAGCATCTTCTTGCTAGTTGGAAATTATGGACTTTGTGCTGAGGATCAGGCTGCCAGACCACCATGTTCTATTTATTTCCCATAGCAATTTCCTTGGCTTTTAAAAAGCAAGATGGGCAGGCTGAACACTGTAATTATCCGCAGGTTACCAAGGCGCTTTCTCCACCCTGCTGAAAACTGTTACAACATGTGTACTGTACCCAAATCTTGCAACAACCAGGCCAAATAATGTTTTTAGAGGTGACAGTATGTCCACCATGCTTCCGCTTGAAGGTCACCCATGAATTCTGTGCTTCAAAGAGAGCCAGGCCACAGACATATGCGGTTCTGTACGTTTTTTCTGTCTTCCTCCCAGCCTAGGTTATTTGGCAGGTACTTTTCCTGCATGAATCAAGGCCAGGTAGTCAGGCTGCAAAAATTTTGATGTAATTGTGGTCAGGAGCACATGCCAAATGTATCTCTAGATAATCAAGGTTAGAGCATGAGTTGAAAAGGGTATGGGACATATAAGGTGTATGCTCTGCTCTGCTAATAAATAGTAGAACCAAAGAGAATCCCTTACCAAAGGTTGGAGTGCTGGTCCTGGAGGTTCTGAAATGCAGTTACAAATGCATCTCAGTATTTGTAGCTTGCTCCAAGCTGCAACTAAACATGCTGAACAAGCTGCCTGCATACAAAGGATATTCTTTAGTGCTATGTAGTGATGGCAAAGGGATTGATCCAGCCCTGTGGCACCTGAATCTCTTGTGCCATAGGCACGGTTTCATTCCTTCTCTGCCTCACACTGCACATTGCCCCAGCAGTGTCATACTCTCTTACTATTCCAGAACCCTTGAAGGCAGAGAGTGTTTCCTCTTATGTGTGCTGAAGAAACTGAGTGAATGGTGCTTACTACCATTCTGAGAAAGACAAGGGGTCATTACAAGAGTCTCCTTGTGACAACTGGGGAGGGGGAGCTGCTGCTGTTGAAATGTAGGTCAGACTGTCTGTGCACAGAGAGAACTGAAGGACAAGGATGGTGTCAGGGAATGTGAGTTGGGTCCAACTCTCTTTGTCCAGAGCAAAAAGGTGCCTTCATCCTCAGCCAAAGGCTTCCCTGTCTGCAGGCCTCATGGTGCTGATAACTCCCTGATGCTGGCTGCAGAATGTGCAGGACACATCTGCTCCACTTCCTTCAGTGGGTGCATCAAAGCATGGGCCATGTAGAGCATTGTGTGCACATGGGATTAATCAGTGCTGAGTATGTGCATGCAGTTAGATGCTCAGCAGTTCCTACAGCAAAGTGTTCAGCTTTCTCCCTGCCACGTGGGGACAGCTCTCTGTTGTGGTGTTGCTCTGCATGTAGATGACACAGATGCGGCTGGGAAAGCTCATTTGTGAAGCTCCTTTCCTTCACTGCCACAGAGCAGCAGCTTCTAAGACATATTCTGTGGGGAAATTCAACCCATCAGGGAGAGAACAAAGTTAATCTAAAGAGGGGCTTGAGAAAGAGAGGAGACCACATCTCATTAACAGTCAGCTGGAAAAATCTGCCCAAGATTAGCTGCATATTTTGCAGGTCAGCTTGTTGTCATTAAACCTGCTTGAAGCCAAAGTGCACTCAGAGGTCTCTTAGTCACAGATGGGGGGAAAGAAACAAACATTTGCACATGTTTAAATACATTTTATATGTATGTATATATGCGTGTATATATAAATATGTATATATATAAATACCCAGAAGTGAGGTCCAGCTATCTGTGAACATCTCCAGCAAGAGGAAGAGCTACTTGCAGGTTTTATCAACTCTGCCTTCCCTGGTACTTGGTCCTCACTAGAAAGCTATTTGTGATGGTAGTCAGGGCAGGAAGCAGCAAGAAGCCTAATTTAACAGCCTAATTTTCCAGGGAAGGAGTGAGACACATGCACATACAAGAGAGGAAGGACAGAGTGCATTTCTATTGCACCATATTGTGCTCATGCAAAGCCATGGTGGGAACCAGCAGACAGAGTAGCTGGAAGGCAGAGGCAGCAGATCAAGCAGAACAGGCTTCAAACAGAGATGGCTTATGTTTGTTTGCTTCAAAATCGTCTCCTGTCTCCTTGCTGGGGATCTAAGTATCAGCAGCATGGGAGATCTAACAGAGCTCCTCAGTGACACTTGCTAGTAGGAAATCTTCAGGCCCACTTCCCTCTGCCTTTCTGGAGTCCTCTTTAGCTATAGACTCTCACTTTTTGTCACAGTCCACAGGTGTGCCCCAGCTCCAGCATCATGGGTTGAGAACAGTGGTGACATGCTAAAAATGGCTCATGCTGTGCTTCCCTTTCACGAGTGTGAGACTGGCCTCCTGTTTGCAGGGACTCTGCTGACATCTTACTGAGCTCTCCCTCCATTGCTGTGTCTTGGAGTGTTGCTCTCAGCTATTCTGTGTGAATTTAATGTTCAGCATTTTCAGAATTTATGTATGTTTGTGTGTTTGCAGAGTAGAGCAGGCCAGAAGGAAGGGAAAACAAAATGAAACATTTTTTGTTTCATTTCTTTCCTGCCATTCTCCATATGACACCATCCCCTAAAAAACTTTAGATAAAAGTTGTTCCAACCTAAGCAGGGAAGTTTTAAGAACTTTCAGACCTGAGGAGAGGAATACAGTTGTCTTCTGAGTTCTCAGGTAGGATTTGGGACCTGGGTCTGTCATCTCACTCCTGATAGACCTTCATCTTGACCCTCATGCACACTGCATTTGCAAGTCCCCTTGGGTGTACCACCACAAACCTGTAATTATTGAGTTGAAGAACGAATTGTGCTGATGTTTCACACAAAAACTGGCACTGGGGAAAGAGCTGGAATGGTTTCTACAGTTTTGAGAAGATGCCAATATTTCAATGGCTGGTGGGCTGGGACCTTCCAAGTAGTGTTCTTTTTAAAGGGGCTAGATGGCCTGTTTTTGTCCTGGATGCAAGAAATCACATTTACTTCAGTGCAAGGAAAGGGCTGTGGACAAGCTCATCCTACCTCAAGATGACTTGAGCCCCTTTAGCTGTGGAGCTCTTGTTTCTTTTTGCCATTCCAGTTCATTTGTTTGATTGCCTGAAGGGATGTGGCAGTAGCTGGTCCCTATAAATGAATCTAAAAAATGAGGTTGGAAGGCCTTAGCTGCATCAGAGTTTGATGGAAGATTCCCATTTTTGGGGAAAGTAAAGGCAGCTTGGGATCCCCTCCATTGTGCAAAAGTGAAAGCCATTTTGTCCCACAGAAGCAGAAAATCTGCATGAAATTAAGAAGAAACAGTCTGGAAAAGAAAACGATTCTTATGTTGAAAATGGATGTCTTGGAGGAGTCATTTTGTATAATGGAGTATGTAGAATTATGCAGAGAAACAGTGGCAAGGTTGAACTGGGAGTGTGGGCTGATGTATCGCATCTGCATGCTGCCCAATTTGTGGTTACTCCTGGGATAATAAAGCCATTCCCCTTCTTGAACTGCCCTGGTTATAGATCGGCAGCTTTATCACAGGGTCTGAAAGCTCATAGCAAAACACAATTGGTTTCTGATGCAGAGAATAATATAGCATGTTTGTATTTGGGATACAGATGATCCCTTGTGGTGTAAGATTGCATTTTTAATTGTCACAGTAGCCATGTGGTGATGAAATATCTGCAGTTCAGAGACATCAGCTCTCAGATGGTGTAAATTAGCGTGGATTCCTCCAGGGCTGCAATAACTGACAACAGCTTAAGGACTGGCCTACAGTTTGTATACTGCTTGGATGTCTACAGGAAAAAAATAAGTAACATTTTTTTTCTTTTGGAAAACAGAGTTGAGCGTAGTTGAGAAGGCATGGTGATGTCTCATCTGTTTGTATGTTGAAGGCTTATTTATGTCCTGTTACCTATGGCAGAATTAAAACAGGATGCTGTTTTTGGCACTTAGGGACAAGGTTTAGTGGGTGTTGTAGTGATGGGTTGACGGCTGGACTTAGAGGTCTTTTCCAACCTTAATGATGTATGATTCTACAATTTGTGTCTGACAGAGAATCCACCAAAATCCCTAAAAATGATGCCTAAGAGAAAAGGCTGCTGGTCAAGTACACAGCAGGAGGAGGCCACTGCATTTCACGTAGCCATGCAGAAACCCTCTGTCGTGGCTGAACAGGCCTGTGATGTTGCACTACTGGCACCAGTGCCAAAGTTGCTATGGACAGCTTTGGGGTGGTGCTGGGAGGAAGAGCTTTGGTATCTCCTCAAGTAGAACAAAAGCCATCCAGCTGTAGGTGTGAAAGGTCACGGCCATAAGTGTTAAGCTCACTTTGTTCCATGAGCTGCAGTGTGGCAACATAAGCATCATCTCCTGCTCTGTTGCTGTCTTCTAGTGTGCAGCAGTATGGCTTCACTTTAAAACTGAAGGGTTTCTCACCACTGCCAATAAGTTAATTCTCTGCCAATAAGTTAATCTCTAATTACTACTGAAATCTTTGCTGTCATTGTTGTTGAAGGAAACCATTATTAACAGAAGTCAGATGAGCCTGAACTACACCTGTTCAGAAGAGCACAAAGCAGAGTAGCAGAACTCAGCAGGTCTAGCTGCAGAGATGCTCTTGCATTGCAGAACAAGATGGAGTGAGCTGTCCATCACAGAGCTGTCTGGGTGTGATGAGTTCCCCACAAAAATACATAAGGTGGTGTTGGTTGCAGAACATGTTGAGGCAGAAATATCCCTGGGGGGTGTGCAAAAGCCCTGGGATGTCAGGTGAAGAGAGAGCCTGAACTGGCTCTGGCCAGACTGCTCAGGGCAGAAGGTAGTTCCTGAGCAACACCACCACCACTAACCCAGGGAGCGTATATGCTCCATGAGTTTTTTCCTCTGGGAAGTAGGGTAGGAAACTGTGCTCCACGCTGCCCTTCTCATGTGCTTTGCTCCTGTGCGAGGAACACTTATTGAAAGGGCTGAGTGCTCCCCAGACAGCCCAGCTCAGTGTCTGTTGTTGTGTTTTTGTCCTTCACACTCTGCAGAGCAGTGCTAAGTAAATGTGAGTTGGAGGTTGTGAGGAAGTGGCACCTCTTTACAATGAAAAGCCTTCATTTCAAAGTCTACGTATGGAAAAATCAAACCTCCAGGCTGTTCTTCACTCCAAGCCCCTTCCTGCCTCTCCCCATCCCTTCCTAAATCTCCATCTCTCTACTGTGGGATGTATATCTGCTAAAACATTCATGAAGATGACTGCAGCTCTCCACTAAAAAGTATGGCCCAGAGAGAGGTCATATCTGCAGATAGTTAAATCAATACGTTGTTGAATCATTGCAAATTGAATTGGTTGCTGGGGAGAGGGAGCCCTCTCAGGCCTTGCTGATGCTAATGGCTTGGAGCAGGCAGCACTGATCTGCAGCTGGCCAGCTGTTCTGGGGGACCCTGCATGAGTAGGGGTAGCCAGGAGAGCCCTAAAACCAGTATGTCTCAGAGCAATTCAACAGCTGATGTCCTGCTTCTCTCCAGCTCATCACAGGAATGCCTAGCTCTCATCCCTGATGTCTTCATCCAGATATGCAGCCCTCCTGAGGCTGAACAGCAGGTCATCCCTGGTTTGGCCATATTGCTTTTCCTCTTGGGTCACGTACTTTCCTGTGAACACTGCTGTGGTATGCATGTTTAATGCTCAACATTGCTGAGCCTAGTACAGGGTCACCCTGATACACAGAAAATTTCATTATCTCCAGGCTTTCAGGCTTTATTAGACCCCAAGTTAACCTCTGGGCGCTCCCACAATGATGGGTCATCAGATTTTTAACCCACAGGTATTTCCAGTCTGTTATCTCCTTTAATCATAACTTGGCTGAACAAGCCTTACTGAACTCTCATGAGTCCCTCCACATAAATCAATCCCTCCAGACCCCTGTTGTTTGTTGTTAATCAGCTTTGAGCTTGCTGTGGTTTGCCAGCCTTTCTGGGAATGGCCTGCCTCAAGCTCAATGCAATCCAGATGCAATTACCAGGGTCCTAAAGAGAGGAAGGATTACTTCCCCAATCTGCAGGTCAGTGCCTGTCTCTGCACAACTACTTTGGCCTTTTTTTTTTTTCCTACTATATTGCTTTGCTGAGTGACAGATCCAGGCTAATCTGTCAATGAGTCATGCTTCATGTGGAGCAGAAGTAATGCTCAGAGGTGGTTCAAAGGGAAGGATCTGTCTGCCTTGTACACCTGGGCAGCAGAAGGTAGGCAGCAAGGGTGGCCTTGGTTGATGCTGCTTATGAAATTTCCTCAGGTGGTTCCTGTGACAACTGGGTCCACCTCACACGAGGGCTACATTTCCTTTTGGGTAAGTGCATTGCATGTGCATGCTTTTGGGTGAGCTGTCAGCACCAGGAACTTGGAATAATGATTGTATGATACACACAATCCAGAAAGCAAAAGGCTAATATGGTCAAAGAGTAGATGAAGGCATACAGCACAGCATTGCTAGTCAGTTGTGGGAAGTGATTGTCCTGCTCTACAATGCACTGCTGTGGCCTCACCTTGAGAACTGTGTGTGGTTTGGGGCACCACAGTACAAAAAGGACATCAAGCCATAGGAGAGCCTCCAAAGGAGGGCTGCAAAGATGGGGAGGGGTCTGGAAGGCAAGGAGTGTGAGGAGCGGTTGAGGTCCCTTGGTTTGCTCAGCCCGGAGAAGAGGAGGATGAGGGTAGGAATCATGGCGGCCTGCAGCCCCTCTTGGTGGCCTGCAGCTCCTCACAGGGGAGCAGGAGTCCCATCCCAAGGAGCAGGGAATGCTGAAGCTCTCTCTGTCCTTGCAGGGAACATTTGGATAAAGACAGACCATCAAGGGAGATCACAGAAGACATAGAAAAGTGATCAGAGCTGGATAAACGAGGAACCTTGGTGAGAGAGGGATGAGACATGTCAGATACCACCCGAGAAAGGCAGAGGAAAGAAGAGAGGTTGACAGGAGCAAAGATTTTTGTAGGTAGCTTCTGAAGCTTAAATGGAAAAACAGCTGAGTCACTTCCAGAGTCTTGAACCAGTGCTGCCTCTACACAAGCAGTGTGATCTGCTGAGAGCCAGCTAATACACTTTGCTCCATACTAAATATTTTGCCTCACTAAAACAATGTTTCTAATGCGTCCTGTGTACAGCCAAGCCCAGACAGTGTCTGGGATGTGTTCAGGTCAGGGTACCCAGCAAAGGAGAGCATCTGCTGAGACACATCAGGCTCACCAGAATCTCCACACTAGCAGACAGATCTGAGAACAAAATGGAAAATAATAATAATAATAAAGCAGGTGATGCAGCTATTGGGATTATGCAGGAATACAGGTGCTGAAGAATACAACAGTCCAAGTGAAAAGTCCTCAGAAATGGCTACCTGGGGAGGTAACTAGGGAACATGCGGAGGAGACATACTGTGTGGCCAGGACCGGGTGCACTGGAGAAAGGTGAAGGAGGTCATCAGGTTAACTGACCCTTACCTCATATCCCTCCTGTGGTCTCCTCCTGACTCCACGCACTTCCCAAACCTGCCACCCTAGCAAGCTTTTGCAGAACCTTTGCCACCTAGTCTAGATTTTCAGCATAATATCTTTACAGACTGAAGCACTCAGAACATGAAGAAATAAGGGCCACTCTTTGGCCAGAGTCCTTCTTTGCTGTCACCCAGTTCATTTAGATCGAGATGGCTGTTTGCTATGTGATCTGACATGGCTGAGCCTTTGAACTGATGGTGCTGTCTGACAAGGTAGGCTCAGCAGATAGGCAGATGCTTTTCCTCTCTTGTGGAGATAAGCAACATAACTAAAGCTTCCGAGCATCTAATTAACTTTCATTGACTCCCTGTGAACAGTTGTTAGTGGTGCAGAAGGCTGTTAACTTTATCTCTGATTGAAGAGCTGACAAAGTGAACATGAGCCTCTCCTTTCTGCAGGCTGAGTCTGGCCATTGAAATCGAGCATGTATTTAGCATCTGGACTTGTGGATTTTCTCACTGCACAACTAGGCATTGTGCATGTTACCATTCATCTGTCCCAGTCCTGTTTCACCCAACTATTTATACTCTGGCTGTCTAAGCTTTGTTTCTGCTTCCTGAGATGTTTTTAAAGGGATAGAGTACCTGCACTCTGTTGCATGAGGAGTCTAATTTCTCTAATCACAGTTTACTTTTATTTGCCACTTGGAACAAGACTCACTACGGGTCTGAAATCCCTCCCTTCATTCAAACCTTCCCTGCAGCCGGGCTGCATTTACAGCTTTGTTCAGGCAGCAAGTCAAAAACCTCAGTGAATTGTTTTCCAGAAAAAGTTTGGCATTTTTGTGGTTGAGCTCCTGAAAATTCAGGTAAATCCTGTTCCTGGTAAAGTAGGGCCTGCACAAAGTAGCAGGGAGGCACCTTGCACACTCCTGCTCACGTGCATAGATGGAGGTAAGCAAAGGACAGGATTCTGGGGGCAGTTTGAATCCCTGGAGGTGCCCAAGGTCGGGTTGGATGGGATCCTGATCTAGCAGTTGGCAACCCTGCCCATGTCAGGGGGCTTGGAACTAGATGATATTTAAGGTCCCCTTCAACCTAGACCATTCCATGATTCTTTGATTCTCTGACATATTTAAAGGTGCTCTGTCACTGCATCACCCCCTGCGGAGTTGCTTCCCTCGCAGGCACAGACATGCTATCAGAGGGATGCCTGTCAGCATGAATGTCCTTGCTGTCTCCTCTGATTAGGTTGTTAAAGGCAGGAGCTGGATGAAGACAGCCTGCTTACAGTAACAGCCAACAAAGCGACAAGCACAGGAGAGCCAAACTGTGCTCATCACCACTATCAGGGCTAGAGCTCCCTGAGACTGCCCTGAGCTCTACAGATTTTGCAGCTCCATCCTGTTAGTGATATTATCAACCCATGGTCTCACCTCGGTGCCTGTGACCAAGCACGTCCCTACCTTGGCGTGCAAAGGCAGCGCAGGGCACAATAGGTCTCTGCAATGAGCTTGCTGCCTGGTGGGTGAAGGGAAGAGGTGGCTGATATCAGCCCCTTTGTCAGGACCTCATACTGTTTCTTGTCCAAACCAAACCTCTGCTCAGAGCAGCACAAACCCACCCGCTCCCAGTGGTTATCTGAGAAAGCTCACAAGACTGGGAAATGTTTAACCAGAAATAACAAGGCATGGGTTTTGCATCCCCAGCCCTCCAAAAAGCACAGCGTGCATCAGCGTTCAGGACCAGAATGGAGCAGGAAACCAGAGCGGGTGCAGTGTGTTTGCTCTATTCAACAGGCAGGAAGCACACATCCAGAGTGCAGAGCACACAGCACGTATCAAGCTGGAATGACGATTTCCACTCAAGCACTGCATGGTTTAGGAGCAGAAGTAAGAGAGAGATTATGGAGAAATATTGTAATACCTTCATCAGTATCTTTAGAAGTCCTTGTGTTTTCATTTGAAGGAGGAAGTGTGGAAGGTAAGGAATGCCACAAGTCAGTAAATAGTTTAAAACCAGGGCAGAAGAGTTTCCATCTACTGTCACTTACTTATCCCCTTGTCTGCAGCAAAGATGCCCTCTGACCCAGACTTCACATTGGTCTGTAGGACATGGCAGTGCTGGGACGCTGCATGCATTAGGGTTGTCTCATCCAGGCTACACTGCCATCAAGATCTGCTCTGACTTGCTCAAAGCATCCATGGACAGTCCAAAATCAGAATGGATATAAACCTATATGCTGCTGATGCCAGCTCATATTACCCCAGCATAAGGATAAGGGGAAAGGTGCAGAATATCTGTTAAGGAGTTGACTTGAAAATAGGATAATGTAAAGCAACATTGAAAAACACTTCAATTGTTGATTCCAGAAAAGGACAGTATGGGGACCGATATATAAAAAATACCCCTGAAGGCCAGATGTATTTAGGTTGTACTTTGAAAGGTTTGCAGGTCTCACCTAGAAATGCTGAGAGGCGTATTGAGGGGCTGCGTGCTGAGCAGTGCAAGAGCTCTCTGCCTGCTTTTCTCATAGGCACTGCCTGGGCCAGTTTGTGGGGGCTCAGAGAGGCGGCAAGTTCACCCCTGAAGCCTTCAAACCTCAGGACTGAGAATTTCTCCTGACACATCTCCCACAACACATTAGGCGAACCAGCTCTCCAGTGTATCCATTCCCCGTGATGCAGATCGCGAAGGACACATAATTAGGTAACCATTTGTACGTGACCTGACACGGGCTCACCTTGCTTTGAGATTTCACAGCTGTGAAGACCCCAATGGCATTGCTGACACCTGGCCATTTACCTAGGTACCTGCTGCATTGCTCTCATGTAGCTGAACAGCCAGCAGGGCATGTGGCCTTGTACACTCCATACTATCATCTGACCGAGATGAGTGTGAGTGCTGTCTCTGATTTCCCAGGCAGCTATTTGCTTCTGCAGATCTCTGTGAAGAAGGGAGGGCAGTGTGATAGATACTGTGCAAACAAAATGAGACAGTCTGTGTCTTAAGGGAGCCTGTAGAAACTCAGCAAGTGCACACTCTGAAAGGCATCCCAGGCATGGAACTCCCGTGAACAGCGTCAGATAGGGCTGCTCCTCAGTGCTTTGAAAACTGATCTCACTCTTAGGAGCGGTGAAAGGGGGAAGAGAAAAAGTCAGCAGGAGAGCAGGATTAGTGTGTGCAGGGAGCCATTCCCGCACACAGGGGGCATGAATGCAAGCAGCCTGGTTCCACAAATATGCTCTGATGTGGTCTCTGCCACTGCTGCAGAAGCACAGCAGAATTCGTTTTCCTTTCTGTAATGCACTGATGTGTTTTATGCAGAGCTGTCTATAGTGGTGTGAAGACCATGCAGCAGGAAACTTCAGATTCATGGCAGCTCCCAGCCATGATGCTAGGAGAAGCAGGGACTCAGTGCAGATGTGAAGGACATTGCTTTCCCTCCGAGCAGGAATAACAACCCAGCAGATCTCATATACAGTGGGAAAAGCTCACACTCACAACGCATAGCTTATGCAATTATGCTGTGATAGCCATTGGCACAGAAGCATGGATTTCTGTTCCAGCAAATGTCTAAAACAGTGAGTGCAGGAATTCAGTCTCCTTGGTGATAAAACCAACCAACGGAAAGCATAAAAAAAGGAGCTAAAACCTTCCATGGGACCTACTTTTATCTTCACAGCGGAGGACCATGAATTAACATGTCTCTTATCTGCTTTCTTACTCAGAGAAGTGGGTGAATAGCAGAGGATACCTTGTTTGATTCTTGGTTGTACAGGATGGACAACCAAGTATCTGTGATATCTGTTTTTATAGTACCTGTTTTTATGGTATCCATACTTTATAGTATCCATAAATAGAGAGAGGACTTCTGATTGCCATAGACAAAGATGAGCGAGAAATCTGGGCTAGGGGGAGAAGTAACAAAGCAGTCCTCCAGCTTTTGGTCACCGGGTCCATATTTAATGGATGCCCACAGATGCAGTCATTATCAGTAGGAAGCCACTTGATGACCTGGCTGAAACGAGTTGCCTTTTTCCTTTCAAACCAGATGGCTGCTTTCATCAGAGATTGTGCTATTAGCTGACATTAATGGGAAACCCTCAGGGGGCTTCAGAACAGGAGGGAGTGAATGGCAGATGGAGTGGAAAGGCTGATTTCCCCGCCTGTCCATCTGGAACAGTTCTTTGCAGCCCACCAGAGTCTGACCACCATGGGCATCGTCTGGCTATGAGCGAGTCTGGCACACCTCCTGCCTGCTCTTGTATTTCAGCTCTGTGGATAAGCAATCCAAGGCATCTCAAAACACACTGAGGGTGCATCCCTGCAGAAGGAATTTAAAGTGGTATTAAATCACCAGCTAGCTGTAGTGATAGGCCTCATGAGGGGAAAAGATGCCAGTGTAGCCCCCAGGTAAGCAAGGAAAACAAACTTGGAAAGGTTCTGCATGTTCAGCTCCTATCTGCAGTGCTTTGAAGCTCTCTGATTGACCTTGGGCACCATCCATACCATGCAGACTCCAACTCTAACCTCACAAGAAAGATGAGTTTTGCTATAAAGAATCTCTTGCCCTTCATACAGAGCCCTAAATTAAAACTAGCACTAATTTGAGAATCTCTGATGAGAATACAGACTGTCCATGTTGACACACTAGGCAGCGAAAACAGCTTCTCCTTGTATAACAGCATCCCACTCCAGAAACAGGTGAGCTATACAGCCCATGCTGAAGATCTTCAGAGCACAGACAGATTATAAGATAGCAGAAGTCATCACAAGTTTTTTATTGCATTAACGCACATTCCAATTGATCACTGGAGTGGGGAATTTCACGCTCTTTTTCATGTGCTTAGAGTTCTCAGGAGGGAAACACCTTCCCAGCATGGTGCAGCTATCTAGGATCAAGCCAGACCTGGCTTTGGGCTGCTGCAGTATAGGATGGGCAGCAAAGCCAGCATTTTGCTGAGCAGCGGTGGCCACCCTTAGCAGCAGAGACTTTAACAGTAGTGAGAGGGCTCTGACATTTACCAACTACTTGGGAACATCCTACAATGAGTATCTGGCTAATAGCGCCACTGGTTGGAGGCATATGGCTGAACTGCATGGGGCAGCTTTTATTACCTCCTAAGAGGAAAGCATCCCAATAGCAGTTTTATTTCTGTCATGGTTTTGTGATTTTCGGTTATTGGTATTCCACATCATAACATCATGTAGTGTATGTACCTGGTTCTCAGAAGAGAAGGACTGCTACAGTCCCCACGGCACTTTTATCCTCTGTTATCGTTTTCCAGCCGGAGGGAAAAGATAAAAGCTCGCAGTATAAAAACTTGCAGATCACGAGACCTCGTCCCTTTTTCCGCCGTCTCTCGTCTTGGCAGCACCTCGCTCTCCAGCCGTCTTATCGTCGGTGGTAGAGTAAGGCCTACCTTGACTTTGGGACATTCTCTCTCTCTGTATTGGATTTATCAGCTTAAATTGTAATTATATTGTATTATAGTGTGTTGTTTTGCATTCCGATATCTTATTTAGTAAATTAGTTTGTTTCTCCTCAGATTGGCTGTTCTTTGCTCTCAGGGCCACCTCCTTACCCTTTTCCCCTTTTCCCTTTTCCTGGGGCGTGGGCCCGTGGGTCCCCTGTCCCCTTCGTCACGGAACCAGGCCGAACGCCCGTAAACCGCTGACAATTTCTTATATCCTAATCAGGGGTTTTGTATGGGCTTTGTGCTCTTAGTTTAGAGACTGTGAGAACCATCCTGCTCTTCTCGGTGCTTTCTGGAGATGGCCACCAATTCAGACCTCTGCAGAAAGCCACCTGCACCCAGAGAGCTGCACCATGTCCTCAGCAAGCTTTCTTGCAGAACAAATGCCTTGACAATGCCAATTGTTTTTGCATTAGTTCAACAAGCTGGAAAGAAAAATTAGGTTTCCCAGGTGGAAAATTTCTCATAGAAAATGTTGGAGCCCTGTTTTTTTTTTTCCTGATAATGACTGCTGTGACCCTTTCCTCCCCAACTTATTCTAGTAATGCCCCAGGATCCTAATTAAGACTGAGCCCAGCAGCTCTTGGTATTGTGCAAACATACTGGAAGGCTCCAGCCCTTCTCTAGGAAGCTTCTCATCTAGTTTGGTTTAGGCAAATGCATCCATTGATACTTTCTTTACATTTTCAACAGTGCTACAATGGAGGCTTTCATCTCTATCACTTCTGTGTATTCCAGTGTCATGCCCTCTGCTTTCAAAGGCTTAGGTTTGCCTTTAATTGTGTTGAGAACTTTTGTTTCTAAGCCTTTATTAATGGATTTTTCTCCTCTGCCAAAAGGGGAATTTTGTTTCTTTACTGGCTTGTCTTCTAAAGCTGAAGTGACAGTTCCCTCTTCTCCGCGAGATTTACAAAGCTTATCTTTTAATTTCAAGAGCCAAAAAGCAGAAAAAGGAGGGAGAGAGGGGGCTGGGGATGAAGCATCAGCATGCCTTTCAAATGCTGTCGCTAGGAGAAGGCTTAATGATCCAGAAATACATAAACTGCACTTCCAGGGTTGCTTGAATTCAGTTAAGAGGCTGCTCTTGACAGACTCCTGCCAAAGGATGGAGCTGGGGGGGGGGAACAAAGTCACTGATTTCAGGAAGCCCCATTTTGGTATTTGAGAGTACCCAGGAGGCAGTCTTGCTCCAAGCTCACTGCCATCATGCCTTAGTGCCAGGGCACAGCTGGGCTGGAAGTGTCTCACCTCTCTGAGGCTCTGGATGCAGCCAGAGACAGAGCACGAACTCACACACTGGCATTTTTGGAGGGAGGATTTGCAAGGGTGGGGTGTAGGTTGCAGTCCAGCGGTGTCTTCAGTCCCGTTAAACATGATGCCTTCAGGGATCAGAAATTAGAAAGCAAGCATGGTTCCCATATTCCCTCTTCTTTAAATTGCAATCCTAAAAGTAACCACTGTTGTGTTGCATCTCATTGCTCAGAGGATTTGGCTTGGTACTGGGGACAAAGTGCAGTTGAGACTTTTCCAGGGCTCTGTAGAATGAGCTGGGTTAAGATGCTGTTGACTGAAATGGATGCTCACAGTACAGTGTTCCTAAAGACACTGCAAGATGTCTTGCCTTCCCTTGCCTTGGCAAATGTTTATCAAACCTGACACACCATGAAAGAAAGCCTTCAGGCTGAACCAACACTTTCTAATGAAACTCTAATTTGGACTTGTGACTGTCTGTGGACTATGCTGTAGGGCTGTGTGAGCCTAGTGTACATCGTCAAGTGGGTCACAGCAAGTGCAGTCTTTAATACAAGTCTGACCAGCACTATATGCCCAGAAATCATAGAATCAGAAATGTTGGAAAAGACTTCTAAGATCCCCAAGCCCAACACCAACCCAACCCACCATGCCCACTGACCATGTCCCTCAGTGCCACATCTCCATGGTTCTGGAACACCTCCAGGGACAGTGACTCCACTACTCCCTGGGCAGCCTGTTCCAATTCTCTACTCTTTCTGAGAAGAAATTGTTCAACGTGAACCTTCCCTAGTGAAACTTGAGGCCATTACCTCTCATCCTATCACTGTTACCTGGGAGAACAGGCCGACTTCCACCTCACTAAATCCTGCTTTCACTGTAGGAGCCATGGGCTGTGCTGCTAGGGGCTGCATGCGTTGTTCCTCCAGATGTCCAGTCCTTAGCCCTAGAGATGAAGGACAGGAGGAGCAGTAGCCCCTGACTAGACTTTGAGTGTATTAACCCAGGCAAGGAGTCCTGGGCTGAATCACAGAGGCTCCATGCCGTGTGCTGCAGCAGAAGGAAAATGGCTGACTTCCTGCATGCAGCTTGTTTTAACATCATGTGCAGTTGGTGAACGCATGCAGCTCATCTTCTTCAGCAAGGCCTTCCATCCTCTTGACTCTATCTAGACGCAGTGAGCAACATGACATAAGTCTTTAGGCAAACAGCTGAATGTTGTAACCTCATTTGGTAAATTAGGGGGGAAAACAAGCTTCCCAGAAGATGCATTTCACTTTAATTATTAAATAAATAGGAGAACAGCCTTCTGTCTAGCTCAGCTGGCAGGTTCTGAAGAGATCCAAGCAAAGCCAAGCTGATCAGCTAGCTCCTAGCTGTCAGCTTTCAGGCCTGTTTGCTCCTTCCCTGGAGCACCCTGATGTGTGTTGGGAGCTGGTCTCCCTGCAGGGCTGGGGGACTCACTGCCTTGGGGAAGGAAGCAGAGACCCTCCTGGGGTAGCACACTGCTGCACCTCCAGGGCAGCAGAGCTGAGTTCCAGGCAGTACCATGTCCCTGTCCTTCCTTTCCTGACAAGGATTTAGATCTGAATCCCAAAGTAGGGCATTTCAACAGAATTCCATTTTTCTGCAAACATCTGAAAGATGCAGCTTTCATTTCAGGCAGTGGAAACTCATTTGAAATCTCAAGAGCTGCCATGAAATGGGATCATTGTTTGCCAGGGAGCTCCAACGCCTTTTGTGCCTTACAGCAATCATAATGAAATCTCATCCCAGCCTGGCATTTGAGCTATATAATGCCATTTGTGAATATTGGGATGCTAGCTGCAGTCCTTATTTAGTGGTGCAGGCTGGATGTGCAATTGTGTGATGACTCCATGGTGGGTTTAGTGCCGAGGCTGATAACTCTAAAATCAGACAGCAATATTTAGCAGAAAATGTACATTTCCAACCAAGGCTTGGCTTATTTTTTCTCATCTTGCTGTGCATCATTTTTCTTTCTGCTTTAATTTTCCTTCTCCCCACACGCTGTCTCATTTTGCACTTTGCTTCCATTCTCACAAGCAGGAAGGCCAGTAGAAGACCAATGAAACACCCAGTCTTCTCCAGCAGCAGTTCTGCACCCAGATACTAAGGGTATCAGGGCACATCAGTAAGGATTGCTCCACTCCAAACCATCTTTTCATACTTTCGTGGGCTCCAGTAACCCTGAAACACTCCCTTTCCACTTGCCTGCCCTCCCATTCTATGCCAAATGAGGAGGAGAAGGGAAGACTGAATGAAGCAGCTCATTCACAGCTCAGGCAGACGTTTGCTGCAGGGCAGTGCAGCAGCTTACACTGCAGTTCTCCCAAAGATAAAATGTTGCATCTGAGCCAAGCAGCTCGAACTAGTCCAGACTTCCAGCTTTAGAAACTATAAAAATCTCACTGAAAATGAAATGATCATAAACCGACAACTGCTGTAATTCATCCAATTCAGCTCTTGGTCTCTGTGCTCTCTGGGCTCCCAGTGGAAACTACAGATATCAGAGAAGTGTGAGTCATACTGAAAACAGGTCGGTTCCCAGGTAGGGAACTCAGTGATTTCAGGGGCTTGGGGTGACCAAAGGCCACTGATCATTTCCCCTTGCCCTCTGCTGTTTGAGGACCACAGCTGTCTGGCTGAAGTATGGGGTCCATCACAAGATGGGAAATCTTTGCCAAAAAGAAAAAGGGAAAGACAGGAAGCTTGTGATCTCCATGCAATTCAGAAGCAGGAGTCAGACTGGTACACTCCTGGTGTGTATCTCCCACCTTGCTAGCTTCTATTCCAAGAAATGGAAGGGAAATTTGGGGGGGATTCTTTCTTTCTTTCTTTCTTTCTTTCTTTCTTTCTTTCTTTCTTTCTTTCTTTCTTTCTTTCTTTTCTTTCTTTCTTT
>NC_034413.1:35333372-35384615 GCF_002078875.1 Numida meleagris | reverse complement strand
TTTCTTTCTTTCTTTCTTTCTTTCTTTCTTTCTTTCTTTCTTTCTTTCTTTCTTTCTTTCTTTCTTTCTTTCTTTCTTTCTTTCTTCCTTTCTTTCTTCCTTTCTTTCTTCCTTTCTTTCTTCCTTTCTTCCTTTCTTTCTTCCTTTCTTTCTTCCTTTCTTTCTTCCTTTCTTTCTTTCTTTCTTTCTTTTTCTTTCTTTCAGGAAGTTTTATTTTGGTGTTGAATAGTTTTTTACAGGCCACACACACTGGTAGTAAAGCAACACCTTAGCACTAGGCTATACGCTATTCAAACAAATAGGTTATGCTTCCAGATAGATCTCCTCATTCTGCGTCTCTTTTTTAGCCTTTGCAGAGCAGCAAGCTGTTCTCACTCCTAGCCTGGGTGTTCTGTCACTATGTGTGCAGCTGATGTGGTCAAGGACACAGCAATTTCATCAGCTGCACAGAGCTGGCCATCATTCAGGGACATTGTGATGCTGCATGGGTATGGCAAGTAACCACCTCTTAGGAAGGACTTGGAGATCTGAAGCTGGTATCCACAGTCTTGTTGCAATGTCAGCCTGTATCACATCAAGACAGATCAAACAGCATCAGACTGGCTTACAAGGCCAGCAACCCCTCTTGGCATAATCCATCCCCATGGCCATGCATATGAATGAGAAAAGGAAATGTTATTTCTATAGTGACACATCCCTGAGAGCACCCAATCTGGATTTATTGAGGTCACAAAACTGACTAAGCGCTGCGCTACCCTGACTGTAGGATAAATAGAAGTCTTCTATTTATAATGCTGCCAATCTGACGCCGCTTGCAAGCACTAAAAATAAAACCTTGTAAAAGGTAAGTTGAATTAATGGGCGCTCTTTTTGCTCTGTCTACGAGCCAGCTCTTCATCCCATGGCATGTTGTGTGCTGTTGGTGTTTGGCAGAAATTCCACGCAGCAATGCTGAAATGCCCTCTTTTGAGGGTAGGTCAGCAATGTCCCCACTGCTCTGATTCTTTTGCCACGTGCAGAGCCTGCCCTGTCCCTGTGACCGATATGAGGAGCCCTGATGCTCTCTCCCAGCACCTGACCCACTGCAGCTTCAGGTGGTCCCACTGTGTGCCCTCCCATGTCACCTCTGCAAGTCTGGGGCAGCAATAGTTAGTCGTGACAATTGAACTACACAAAGGAAGCCCAGTAAAAAGGCATTTTTTTTTCCCATCACATGCTTCTGGTTTGCCTGCATGAGGCAAAATCAATGCAAGCTAGCACAAGTTGCACCCTCTTCTCATTACCCTTGCACGGGCTTGCAGCTGGCGCATATTGCAGGGTGGTTGCAGCTGGAGGTAATTCATTTACAGCTGAGCTGGAATTCAAGTGGCTGTTTCCCCAGAGCCTTGCTAATGATGTTTTCCTCTATCCTTCTGCTGGGCTTCAAAGAGCGATGAGGTCCAGCCTGATCCATGTGTATTGATAGGGATCGGAGTGGGCTGGAGATTTGGGCAGGATCTTGGGCAGCTCCAAGACCAAGATCTTGGAACAGGGTACTCTGGGAGAGAGGGTCTGGATTAAAAGTGATCTGTTTAAGATGAAGATAAACCCACCATAGATCCTCTTTCCCAGAACTGTAGTGAGCCTCACCTTCCAACTACACTGAATTCAATACCAAACCATTTGTTGTTGTTGTATGAAAACTTAGCTGTGTTTAACTCGCCTATGTAAAATCTGTATTTCTAGTGGACGTCGCTTAGGTTTCCACATCAGTCTGCTCCCAGACCTTATGACCCACTTGAGTAATAATGTTTAACGCAGCTTTTCAGTGATCTTCTCTTTTATAGGAAAGCAGAGACCTTGATTTTATCATTAACGCTGTTGTGGACAAGCTCATAAGGCAGATAACCTGTTGCTGTGATTTAGCACCAGCCTGGCTTCCTCTACAGAGTTTTCTGGTTTTGCATCTATATTCAAAGCTGACAGGGCTCATCTTTCCCGCAGTTCCCAGCTGTTGAGACCCATGAACATCACACTGTTAGATCTTCTTATGGCTCTGCTGGAAAGGCAGCAAGGGTACAGCTGCCAAGGCTAGTTCTCCATCAGCCCTCCTCTCAAATTGTCTGGCTTTAAGAAGTGACCTAAGCAAGAACATCAGCTTCTTGTTGACCAGCTGCCATCCAGGGCTGCTTGCAGAGCCCTGGCATTCAGGACAAGTCCTGAGCATCAAAACCTTCCATTTCGTGCTCACTTGTGCCCAAAAGACAGGCTGAGTGCTTTCGGTTGGAAGAGCAGCAGTGCACAGCCCTTGGAGCTGAGAAGCAGCAGGGCTGGCTGATGCTTTACCTCTAGCTTCGCCCCCAAATGGAGCAGATGGAGAAGGATGTCAGGGCTTTCAGGTAGGTCTCACTCTGAGGGACACGCTTTGTGCATAATACAAACAAGTCACTAAATTTTCTAGTTTCAGTATTACTAACAAACCGCAGCTCACCAAGTCATTTACTCCTGTGAGTTTCCAGTATCTTGGGAGTCCCAAGGGTGGAGTGATTTGATAGAAGCCTGCTGGGACCACATTTCAGATGCCTTGAACCCCCTGAGTCTCATCCCTCTTACAACCAGCCATCAAGCCTTCAAGATTTGACCACCCTCCAGGAAGCGATGATTCCTCAGCTACAGTTTCTTCCCACAGAAAACCTGTATGGTAATTCTGGCACAATTTGAGTTAGGGTGTGTGCATCAGGCGTGATGCAGCATGGTGTGAAAGTAACAGATCTTGACATTCCCTTAAGCTCATGATCAGGTTTATTGGCTTTTTGTTTTGTCCTTTTTGACCTGTGACTTCATTCAGTTTGCAGAGTACATATGCCAGATAGATGTAGGGGAAAACCTGTAACCAAGCTTGCACTGAACTTGTCCCAGATAGGTTCTCATGCAACTACAAGACCTCCCAGAGAAATACCTAACACGAAGAGATTGTCTTTGGCTCATCCTTGCTAAAGATAAGGGTGGTGGCATGTTCCAGGACTTAGCCAGGATCTCAGGATCAACACTGTAGATCCCAACAGCACTGGGAGAGCATGGAACGAATGCATCTGTACCCATGGAGATGGGCACAGTGGCATTGCTCTGGCCCAGGCAGAGGTGGGTCCTCTGCTGTCTTTTGGTCCTGAGCTCCTCAGTAGGTTCTTATGACACTGATGGAAAGAACCTGTTGAGGTAAAGCTCAGTCCTCTCCTTTCTGACATTTTCCCCCCAGTCACTGTCCCAGCTGAAGGTGAAGGATGATGCACCGGAAGTTAAACAGCTGCTCTTTCACTAGTCTTAGTTCTCACTGGTATTTGACACTGCTGTTTTTAAGGCCTGATTTTAAGGCTTATGAAGGAAACAGAGTGCCCCAGCATCACCCTCCAGACTGCCCTGTCTGCACTCATTTTGTGTGAGTGTTATGCTTAGTACATGCTGTTGTTCTGTGAGGTCACAGATAAGGAATTTTGAGACCATTCTTAGAGTGCTGTCACCAGATTCCTGTTTGGATGTGAGTCTTGAAGATCTGCATCTGATGAGCCTAAATGTTGACAGAGTTAATGCAGATGTGGGTAAGATTAGTAAAACCTGAGGTGGGATAAAGGCAACACTCCCAGACTGAATTTATTTTGAAATGGAGTTCCCTGCAGGAGTTTCAAGCCCAGTGAGTGGGGCAGTGCTTGCCAGGCTGGCAGGTGGCAGCTTGGTGGCAATTGCACAGTTGGGCAGCCTTGGAGAAGAAAGCCAGAAGGCCAAGTAATTCCAGCATGGTAAGTGCAGTTAAGCACAGCCATATGGCTACTTTTGCAGAGGAAGAAGCACACAAGGAATGAGCCCCTCCAATGCTTTTCCTTTAAAGTGAACTTTCTAATTCTACTTCTGAAAGTACTGGAAAATATGATGGTCTTTGGGGTCAAAGGAGTTGCTAAGGTGATCTCAGAGAGTCCTGAGAAAAGGATCAGTAGGGAGTGTGAGAGTTCTCCATAGCTAACGTCCCCGTGGTCTTTTAGTCTACTTCATCTACATCTACCAGGAGGCAGGTGGCAGCGGGGGAAGGCATTTCTGAAATAAGCTCTAGTATTGAAGAACCTGAGGTAGACCAAAGAAGGTGGTGGGAAAAATTAGGAAAAAATACGAAAAAATTCTTTTCAGAAAGAGTGGTCAGGCACTGGCACAGGCTGCCTTGGAAAGCGGTGGGGTCCCCGTCCATGGAGATGTTCCAGAACCGTGGGGACATGGCACTGGAGGAGGTGGTCGTGGTCAGTGGGTGTGGCGGGGGTGGATCAACAGTTGGACTAGATGTACTTAGCAGTCTTTTACAACCTTAACGATTCTATGATTCTATGAAAACTATAACAAGGGTGGGTGTTAAAGCCCTTGAAGAAGAAATGTGCACTGCTGGCCAAGAAGATAACCAAACCTTGGCCTAAGGCATGTCCAAAGTTAATACGAAGAAGACCATCAGCCTCACAGGGATCTCTTAGCCAGACCTTGTGGTCTCTTACAGATACTCTCTCTTTTAAAAATGAGACATAGCTACAAGTCATACAGTCACTCAGCAAAGCTGGGCAGCACCATGAAAGAAAATATTAGGATTTTCTGCTGCATTTAATGAATAACTTTGTGCCCAGTGCTCCCACTAGCTAGCCAAGCTTAACTTCTGCACCCCTGCTAATCCCACTGGCATGAGGAGCACCAATGAGTACAGAAACTTGGCTTGCTCGATTGCATCCTTCTGCAGGGAATGAGAGAAGATAGAAGCCCAGAGGACTAAAGGTCAGGGAAGGAGTAAGCTGTGCAAGTGGTTGATCCTCAAAGATCATTTCTTCACAGAAATGAGAAGGGTGTTTGGGGGAAGCTCTTTGGCAAGAAGCGCATTTGTTCTGTGCTGCAGCACGAGGAAGGATGATCTGTATCAAGGAGACAGCTGGTGGGGGGGTGGAGGGAAGATGTGGCGCTTTGCAGCAGAGCAGGGCACAAGTACTGTTTTTTCAGGGTGGGAATTTTCAGGGCTTTGTGAAGGATTTTACTTATTTGTATTATGTGGGATTTCACTGCTGAGGAAGATTTCTTTTCCTCATGCCAGGCCTCTTCCAGAACCAAAACTCAGCTCTGCTAATAGTCCATCCAGTGTGCTCTTCTTCCCTGTCCTTTGCTTGTCACCTGGCCTGCTGTCACACCCAAGGCAGGGCTTCAGTTCAACACGTCACAGCTCAGCTGTGATCTCACCAAGGCGCTTTGCTGTCCCTTCTGTTTTCACAGTCCCTGGGTATTTTCTTTTCTGCCCTGAAGCCATGGGGACAGGAAACTCACCAGCTTCTTAATCCAAACTCAGGGTGACAGAGCAAGGGCTTGAGGGAAGAGATGGCTCTGGGATTTCTGGTGGCATCACCACAAAGAAAATGTATTTCTGACAGCAGCCGGGCATAGTCTAACAGGGTTTGCCAGCAAAAAACCCAGCCTTTCTTGTAGGACTCAGTGGCTTTCTGTGCTGTTGACCTATTCATTAGTGGTGTTGGTAATTAGAGGGGAGCCCCCAAGCAAACTGCAGGGGAGACCCAGCTGGAGCTATATCTGTCAGATTGGGCAAGTTTTCCCTCTGAAATTGTCCGCAGTGAGGTATGGTTAAAGCCAAGGGAGAACTGCAATAAGCAGTTTGGTGGCTAGAGTATGAGGGATCCTTGTGTCTGCATGTTTATGTCCTTCTATGCTATGGATAGCAAGGCTCTGGCAAGGCTCTTCAAAGGCAAAGGGCAGAACCCTGCAAGTGTAAATTGTGCTGCTGGTACGTTATCCATCTGCTCTATATGGTGGGGAAAAAAAAAGCAGATGATCTGCCTGCTCATCTGAAGGGACATTTGAATATCACCTGAAGTGGACAGAAATAGGCCTGTCTGGGCTTTGAGAAAGGAGAAACTCAGTCCTGGATGTTGTAGCATTTACTCCCTGGTTATCCCCAACTTTTCTCTTGTCAGCAGTGCACTGTTGAGTTTTCTGATTCCCATACAGTCTAGTCTGGAGGAGAATGCTCTCAGGCATACAGTTTTATTATTGGATGGTGCTGTGTGGAACCAGGAGCTGGCCTCCATGATTGTTATGGGTCCCTTCCAACTTGGGATATTCTATGGTTCTATGATTCATTCAGCACCACACCAGTCAGTTTATCTTTCCCTGTTTTTTATTGATATTGAGGCTTTTTTTTCAGGTGGCCTTTCAGAAGAATCCAGCCCTCTTTGCTGCCAGTAAGGGCAGAAGGGCTATGTTTGGTTTTGGCACAGTAATTTGTTGTGGGTGCTAAGGGGTTGTTTCTTTCGCATCACATCCTGGTTCTAGGTGATTTTTGTGCGTATAAGCAAGCACTACACCAACTAAACAAATAGAAGGGAGGAAGAAGGAATGTCAAACAAGCCTGATGGGGGTCACAGGAGATCAGCCATGCCTGTGGCATGCAGCAAAAGTGAGGTCTTCTCCCAAGCCTTAGTGTGGTGGTGGGGCAGCAGGGAGGCCCTGCACCTTTGTCATGTCCCTGCTCAGATCTCTGTGAACTCTAGACATAATTGCAGTGCCTGGTTTTTGGGTGACAGTCCCAAGACAGACCACAGTGATCATCAAGTGTCTCCTTGCCAGGATGAGGCACTGAGTGCAAGTATTCCTCTGATCTACAAGTACAGCTCAGAGCCCCATTGATCCCCCATACAGGTTGGGGTGTTCAGTACCTCTCTGAGTTCCCTGTCCCACCTGAGCATGCATTTCACACAGCTGAGATCTCCATCAATATGTTTTCCCTTGAGCTTTCTATCCTTTGCTTAGGGGAGGAAGGGAGACCTTCACTGCCACCTCTGTCTTGCAGATGATGGAGTGAATTTTGTTTCTCCGGAGAGATCAGGTTGCAGTCAGCACAAACATAACCCTTTGTTCCTTGTTCAGGGCTGAGAGAGCAAAGTGGGGAGGGGCCCATTCCTCTTACCCCTTGCCCCATCCTTGCCATCCGTCATTAAGAATCCATAATTCAGTTCCTGTGTGGTTTATTTGGATGGAAACAGATGATGCAAAGCCAAAGGCTATGCAGGCAGTTTCGCTCAACATTATCACAGGGGCATGCCAGTGCCTGTGCTTTGCAGATGTGTTATTAATATGAGCAACCTTCAAAACTCGCTGCTCTGCTCCAGGTGCTCTATTGCTAGTTGGAGCTCCTTGAAGTCCACATTGCTTTTCTCTATAGCCTCTGGCCACATATCTTCTGTGAATTGGATCCTCCCCTTCCTAAGGCACAGAGCCAGCTAAACCTCCCTGACAACTTAAACACTGGAATCCCCTAGCAACAGCTTCATTTTCTGTCCTGCTGGGTAGATGCTCGCAGAGCCTGTTCCTAGAAGCCACCTTCTAGACCACTCCAGGTGTCCCCAGACAAACAGCAGCTAGGGTGAGCCCACCCCCAGCAGAAGGTGCGCTGGGTTTTGGGGCTGTCTTCTCTGGCAGCAGCCAGGCATCCAAACACAACACTTGGATAGTTTTCCTGTGAATAACTTTGTAATGGATTGTGCCATCACAAGGATAGATCTCGCAGATAATCATCTTCCATGGTGGAAATATTCCGCTTATTTTTATCCTTGCTTCCTGCCTGTTAGCCAGTTAATTATCCCTTACAGGACTTTCTCTGAGACTCTTTTGGGGAAGGAAACTTGGCGAATGCTGCCTGAATGTCCTTGTCTATTTAAATGAGAACAGAGGATTCCATTTTAGTATCTTCTGGAAAAAAAAAAACAAACTTTTTTTTTTTTTTGTGAAACTGGTTGTTTTTAACTCTGATTGTGATAAGTAGCCAGTAATGCACCTTTCCTCTCTGGATCTTCTTTCCATGTGCAAGCAGTGCTCTCTGCAGAAGGGGCACGAAGAGGAGGCACTCATACTCCAGCACAGCCCTGCACTGAATGATAGACACCTGGATTTGCTGTGGAGCTGCTTGCCCTGTGCTGAGGCCATCACTCATGCCCACATCAGATATGTGCTGTCGCATCCCTCTGTTCTCCCAGTCAGCATGCTCTTTAATGGATGTCCTTGTGGAAGCATTTAAAAATGCAAACCATCTGTGTTGCCATAGAAACAACTCTGCTGGAAAAGAGAAAAAGCCCTGGGAGGTCAGAGCCGCACTGTGAGCTACTGGGGACAGCACTGGGTGCGGGCAGCAGAGTGCAGGTGGCAGCCAGGATCCCCACATACCACTGCTGTAGGGCTGTGGCAGCCATAGAATCAGGTGTAGGGAAATTCCTGGAGCAATTCTAGCAGCTGGAGCTGATGCAGGTGGCTCTCCCGTGCTTGAGGAATAGCTGCAACATTATGTAGGGCCATTTACGTAGGGCCATTTTGAGTCTAGGAGTTGGACTCTACGATCCTTATGAGTTCTTCCATATTCTATGACTACTGCAGTTGGACAAAAGTGGGAATAGCTAACAGGGCGTCCTGCCCGTCCTCACTGGTCTCTATGTATCCTACCCCAGTGCTAGGCTGGTGTTGGTCTCCTTCCTCAGCTGGAGGCAGATAACATGCCGGGGCAGCAGCTGAAGGGGTTAATGGAGGAGACAGCAGTTTCCCCAGTGTAAAATCAAGCATCTCAGTTAGAAAGACTGTTATAAAAGCCTGTAGTTCAGACAGTGGTGAGGCCCTGGTACAGGTTACCCAAATAATTGTGGATACCCCATCCCTGGAGGCGTTCAAGGCCAGGCTGGAGGGGGCCCTGGGCAGCCTGAGCTGGTGGGAGGCAACCAGCTGATGGCAGGGGTTGGAACTGGATGGGCTGTAAGGTCTCTTCCAGCCCATGTCATCCTGTGATTCTATGAAAAGTGGGACAACTGGTGCAAGCTTCCCACCCATGAAAAGCTTTAGGTTAAGTGTCCATAGCACTCTGAAACTACAGAAACCAAGAAGGCATCCTCTTCCTTCTCCTGCTCTACACTCATCTCCCTCTCCTCTGATCTCTGAAGGAGAACAAATTTTCCTGAGAGGCTCAGAGTGAGCCTAGGGCTGCCATGTGAAAACACTGGGCGCAGGGGCTACCTCCACCCCACCATCACCCATCCTTTTGCCATAAGCTTGCAGGCTTCCCAGTTCTCCACCTGTAGACTGACCCCATTAACTCAGACAGGAGGACTCATAGGGTACTCCCCATGCTGTGCTGGGCATGAGACCTGCCAAATATCATGTCTAACACTGCCATCATGGCAGGGGAGCCTGTCCAACCTCCTGAAGCCAATAGAATCAAGTGGGAACGCGGGAGAGGCTGGCAGAAAACCAGCTGCCAGCCCTCACCTGCTTCCAAAACCACAGCTGGCAGATGGCAGAGATCAGCCCGATTAATCTCAAGCAGCTTGTGGATGTGGTTTTTATGCAAATACATAAGGAAAGGTGGGTTATCCTTTTAGGCTGCTGGCATTACAATAGGAAGCTCTGCTGATGGAGTCTGGGATGAGGCACTTAGAGTTGCCAAGCCTGTCGATTTCTTTCTGTGCTGGAGGTGTGTGCTAGAAGGGGTTGGGGATGGAGAGCATGCTTCAAAACTACCACAGTCCATGCCAGGTCAGACAGCTACTGTGTGAAGCACAACCTCTGCAGTCTCCATATCATGAACTCAAATGGCCTCTTTGGATCAAGCCCAAGAGAAAAGCTGCCAAGGCTGGATATGTTCTACTGGAACTGCCTTCCTCTATCTGATTGCCGCCTGTTCAAAACGCACTGCAGTGGCAAACTTTCAGATCCGGGTATCGCCTTAGTGCTTGGATGAGCTCTGTTCTGCCTCACAACCCTTGTGTAAAGCAGAGGTAGTTTCTCTGTCTCTGAGGCACCTTAAATTCTGACTTTGTGGGCTCTGCCCTCCACTCTGACTCTCCTCTATTGCCTCTTAAGAAGAGATGGTCTAGACAGAGTGAGTCTATAGATTGTGCGTCTAGCCCCCAGGAGTCTCTGAAGTGCAGTCTGAGCGCAGCAATGGGGGAAAAAAACACCTTTTCAGCAGTAACTCAGGCAGTAATTTTCCATACAGTAGGCACTTAGCGAGCATGTGCTTTCTGTGGCTGTGATATACCAGCAGCCAGCATGCAGGTTGATAAGGCTTCACATTAAGTTATGAGGGACATCAGTCCTTGATGATAAGATTATTATGATAGGATTGTTATGTTAGGAGATTATTTCCAGTGTTACCCACCACCAAGGTACTTTTAGGCAGAGCCTGGAAGCCAACCAACTTACTGCACCTTCATGGATTAGGGAGTGTAACCAAATCACAACAGCAAGAAGCACACTTGCTGCTAGGCTGTGGGATGTGTGAGGTAGAAAGTGCTCATCTGAACCAGTTTCATAAAGCTTGTTTTACCCTGTACTGTAAAAGGGCATGGGCACAAGCAAAGCCAGCACTGTCAGAAGACCTGATACTTCACTGCCACTTGATCTTTCGTCTGCACTGTCAGGTCAGACTTGCGTGGAGTGCAGCAGTCATATACGAGCTTATGCAAAGTGCTGCGGAAAAGAAGAATGAGCATTTCTAAAGGGTCATCATCTCTCTTTTGTCTGCAATATGTTGAATTAGCACCTCTCGGTCTGGTAGAATCTTCTGCCAAGAGCTGCAAGCAATCAGTACAGAATAGTAAGAGATGCTTATTGAAGGACTCAGCAGTGAGTCGTGGGGTATGTAGGTGCTGTTGGGGTGGCAGCGGTGTGACAGCACGCATTGCTCATAACGCATTCTCAGGAGTTGTTCTCTTAGCAAGAATGCAGAAGGTCTTGCACTTCTTGGTCCCGTCTGAAATCTCAGTCCTGCAGTATTTAGTCATACTTCTCTCCCTGCCCCCTGCCCAAGGAATGCCTGCACTGCCTTGTGTGCTCATACGGTCAGTGTTCTGTCAATAGGACAGTGTGAACTCCCAAACTGAACTGCTCATTTAGCAGTGTTCTCCACGTGCAGTTGCCTATGGGTTTGACTCTGCACTTGTGGTCAAATATCTTTCCTTCAGTTAGTTGTAATTATTTCATTTTGAGGTAGGGAGTGAGGAGGAATTCTGGTTCTATTGAAATTGGTGCTGTTGGTCCAAATGGTCAGTATCCTGCTTCTTTTCTCTCTGAAGGGGCCACCCTGTCCGTGCAAAACAGGACTAGTTTTCCTGAAAACAGTAAACCACGTTATTGCTCATCACTGCTATCACTAACCTGGGTCAGATTTGGTTTAGTTTTCACTTCAGATGTTCAGTGGAGTTTTGAACCTGTTCTGATTTCAGTGAGGTAATGTAGGCTGAGCCAGAGATGTCCTTCACACAATGATGTTTCAATGGGCATCTGTGTCAAAGGAATAAGATCTATTAATTTTCTTTCCATGTATAGACCCATCTATATGCTCATCTTGTAAAAGCAAAGAGCTAATTAGTGTAGAATTTTCTGCAAATGTAGAAGCATCACTGACTCCTACACATAGATGAACACAGAATTGCTTCCACCCATCTCCACAGACTGAGGACAGATGCCCTGTTCTGGACCCAACCCCTTGTTTCTAGCTCCTCTGATCTACTAACCAGACTGTTTAAATTGAAGGATACATTTTAGTCAAGGTAAGCTACGATAATATTTTGAGCAAGTGTTCACGTGAGCAGCTCAGCTAAGCTGAACTCCTTACTTTTTATTGATCGGTGATTTTTCTTTCTAATGAAGTAGGCAAACGCAAGTATTACTACAAAAATTTCAAGTGGGTGAGAAAGAGTTCAAAAGGGAGTCAACAGGATGTGTTCAGAAGCAAACAGCACTGCTCAAGGATTCACTTTGGAACTTGTCCTCATTAATATCTTCATTAATGAGCCGAGCACACACGGAGGAGTGAATGGATCACTTCTGCAGATGAGATAGCTGAGAGCATTGCCAACATGGAAAAGAATCTCACTGTCACACAGGAAGGATGGAGAGACCTTGGATACTGTTACAGAAGCAGTATGAAATATTGTATGTAACACGTGGTGCACTTGGATCTATTAATAAAAACTTCTCTCATTAGCTAGATGCTCATAATTACTAGAGGAAGAGGAACTTGGATAGTAACTAATTGCAGGATAACTATAGGTGCAGGCGGATGTTACTAATGCAATCCTGAGAGATGTATTTAGCAGAGAGGGATGTATTGCTGCCTCTGTGCAAGGCTCTGATTAGACCTTCTCCAGCATGTTGGCTATAGCTCAGGAAGAGTATGGGTAGTGGAGAGCCTGTCCTACAAAGGGATGCTAAACAGTGGGCTCCACATGGGTACAGTTCTGTCCCTCACTTGCACCTCTCATATGATATCATTGAGAGGGAAAGGTCCACACATTAAGGTGGCATGCCTCAGGGCAGGTGAACAGGGACTGGATATGGATCAGGCATGAGCTGGGATCTCACTATGGTTCAGAGCTGTATGGGGAGGAGAGAGTTTCTGGATAAACATTCAATCCCACACCAAGGGGCAACATGAGGTAACTACGAAAAAGGATCTGTTGTGTTCACTCCATGACAACAGGCAGCTAGATGACCCCTGATGTCTGTTTCACCCCAGTTTGTCCAGACACCAGTGACTAGGGCATTCGTTAGCAAATTGCTCTGATGTTTACTCAGCAACCACAGAGCTCTACCTGGAATGGAAATGTGCATCAAGCTCCCTTTGCATTTCAATGAAAAAAAAACCCAGAGATCTCTGTAATATCCTATCTTCCTTCTCCATGGATGTCTATTTTGTGATCGCATCACTTCTGAGAATGGGAGTTCTGGCAGATGGTGCACTTTTTCTATGTGTCCAGAAAGGAGAAAAGTAAGCGACATCACAGGCTTGGCCCCTTTGGCAGAGTTTTGTTGACACTTTGCTTACAGAACATTGCTCTACAACCTGTACTTCAGGCACAGTGGTGGACACCTGCTGCCATATATATTGTATGGATAGGAACACAGCAGTCACTTGTGGTATTTAAGATGTTCTTGAACCAAACAGACATTCTCTAATGATTTTTCATCCGATCATTTGGGGCTACTTTTGTTATATGTGTATAATATTTATGCTTAGAATGAATATATTCTCTTTCCTGTCCTCCAACTGAGGACATAGATCATAGAATCATAGAATCATAGAATCATAGAATGGCTTGGGTTGAAAAGGACCTCAAAGATCATCGGGTCGCCAACCACTGGACCAGGCTGCCCAGAGCCACGTCCAGTCTGGCCTTGAATGCCTCCAGGGACGGGGCATCCACAA
The DNA here is from genome assembly GCF_002078875.1 of Numida meleagris. NCBI lineage: Eukaryota > Metazoa > Chordata > Aves > Galliformes > Numididae > Numida > Numida meleagris. The sequence continues at coordinate 35,371,363 of NC_034413.1, read as the reverse complement.
CCTCCCTGGGCAACCTGTTCCAGTGCGTCACCACCCTCTGTGTGAAAAACTTCCTCCTAATGTCTAACCTAAATCTCCCCTGTCTCAGCTTAAAACAATTCCCCCTTGTCCTATCGCTATCCAGCCTCACAAACAATCGATCCCCCTTCTGTTTATATGCTCCCTTCAAGTATTGGAAGGCCACAATGAGGTCTCCCCAGAGCCTTCTCTTCTCCAAACTAAACAAGCCCAGTTCCCTCAACCTTTCCTCATAGGAGATGTTGCTCTATGTACAGCTATTCTCACCCAGGAAAACTACTGTCCTAGTGTGAAGGCATGCCTAGGGCAGACTGAAAACGGGCAAGAAAGAGAAGATTGCATTCTAATGGTTTCACCTTACCAATGCAACATCTCTGCCAGCGTGTGTGTACTTGCCTGTATGCATGTATATCTCTAACCATCTCAGCTGGCTCCATTTTCAGCCTCCCTAAACCTGTAAATTCTCTGTTAGCTGCCTTCCCAGCTTACGATACAGGAACACCATTAAGGCTATCTAGGCAAGGAAATGATCCCCCATGGCTTTTGCAGATCTGTTTGATACTGGAGTGCCTAACTCATGTAGCTCTTAATATGAGTGCTCCGGGTGCCAGATGTAAGCACCCCAGTAGTCTAACATCCCACCACCACTACCACAGTTGAGTTGCCCTCCAGAGGAGGGTTAGGCCTGGGGCTGCTCAGCAGTATTGCTCTTGTTGCCCTTGGGAGGTAGTGGATAGGAGCAGGGTAAGAAGAGCACTCTCAGCAGGTATCTTACTTGAGAACTGTGTACTTGCAGCTTCACAAGACCCTCTGCCCCATGGGATTTCCTGAGCCTAGCCCAGGATGTGCCCTGGCATATGGCTCCTTCCAGATGCCAAGTCTTGAGTGGAGATGACTTTCTAGCAGAGCAATGAGTTCTTTGGACTTGACAGAACATATAGAGGAAGTCTTATCTTTCCAGAAGGCTGTTCTGCCCTGTCCTAATTGGCACTGCTCTTCAGCACTTCTTCAGAGCTTTGTATTTAGCACCCATACCTCAACTGCAGCAACCAACTGGCAAGCAAAGACATCCTTGATGTGTTGGTAGAATGCTTACAGGCAGGCACTATCTAATAAATCTATAAAGAAAGATTTTTTTTTCAGTAAAACTAAGCGAACTCTTGCTGAGAGCCCACAAAGCAGGGTCATGGTTCCCGTTGCTTCTCAGTGGTTAGAGGGAGGATCTATTTTTCACAATATGCAGGCACCAGAGAGTGTATCCAGTTCAAAGGCAGTAATGTAAATCTCTTTTTCCACTGGTGTTGTTAACATAATGAAATATTCATTTATAGCACATACTGGCAAATAAAGGCTTGGCATAAAGTAATTCACCCCCCGTGCGTTCCATTTAATGTGATTATTCTTCAGAGTAATCAAGAGTCCTTTGCCTAAGCCAAACTTCCGATGTGTGCCCATGCACACCTGCAGTGGTTATTGATTTACTGGGGAGCTGCATCTCCAAATGTGCTTGTTTTTAGCCCCATTTCCCTGCTCTGTGTGCCTTCCTCAAGAGACAGGATGACAGAGGGATAGCAGCAATGTGTATTCTCTGCACAGCTGTGCCCTTGAGTTCAAGCTCACACGCTCTACAAACTGCCCTCAACAGCTTCTATAGGCAATTTCAGAATGAGCATGTCCTGAAATAAGAGCAATGCTTTCCCCCTCAGCAGGGGCTCAGTCACTCTGAGTGGCTTTATTATTCAGAAATAACGTGGGTTTTATAGAAAGTGACTGCAAAGAGGCTGACCTCCCTGTGCTCTGTCTCTGATGGTTCTCCTGGTCCTGCCCATGCGAAGGGAAGTTCCTTCCTGCACATCATGACCCATTTTGGACCTGTGCCAATCGTACTTAGTAGCAAGCCTTGCCTGAGGCCCTGATAAGCTGCTGCAGTGAGCAAGACACCAATGGTCCCAGCATGTGGTAGAGCTGTGGGCAGGACCGATCTCTGTCTGCATTCAGGACCACAAGGGCATGGAGGAATACAGCTGATGTTTCCAGACGTTCATCTCTTGCCCAATCCTTGCTTTGCCTGTCTATTGTGCCATGCTGGCCCAGGTTTTCTCCCATTTCCCTGCTGCAGGGGAAGGGTCACAGCGGTGACAGCTGCACGAAAGCCAGCTTATGACTGTGACACATTTTTTGTTAGTCAGCAACAACTGTCTCATGTTTCAAACTGGCCAAAGCAATGAGTCTTGGCCTCTAAATATTTACTGGGGAGGCAGGAAATGGGAGCAAAGCCAGCTAAAAGGACAGGCTTAGATAGAGCTTTGGGGTGGGGGGGTGTTGTAGGGAGATTTTAGACATGTGTAGGGATACTGAGAGCTGGGAGCCAGGTGGTGGCTGAGGGTGGGAGAGGAGGCCTGGTCCTGTCAGGTGGGAGAGGCCTGGGCTGGTGGCTGTACAATCTTGCAGTGGTGACTAAAGCATTGCAAGGGCTGCAGCAAGGGGCCTGGCCCCAGTACCCACTCCTTTGTGACCTTCTAGGCTTGTGGATGCAACAACACACAGCTGGGGAAGCTGTGCCCTCGATGGTAACTGCATTTGTAGTCCAGGTTTGCTAGTCACCTCAGTGAACACGGGAGAGCTTATCTCTACCATAGGCTCTTCAGCAGCTGCGGGGTCAATGCCACCTGTTTCTGTAGCCTACTGTTTTATAGCATTTTGTAGATTCCTGTAACACAGAAATCCTTTGGTAGGCAATGTCACCAGTGATGCTGCCCCAAGCCAGGTGATTGTGGAAGGCACTGGAGCACATTAGCGAAGGTAGGTTGGGTTGGTGATTTGACTCAATGATCCTAAGGGTTTTTTCTGGCCTTAAATGATTCTATGATTCTAAACCTGCAAGCTGGCTATCAGTAGAGAAACAGTCACTGCAAGTCTGTGTGAGCTCTTGATTGGACTGGCAGCATTGTACCTTCTCTAAATGGATGATGATGCATTGGGTTCAGGGTTGTTTCTTACCACATGAAAAGTATGGTTGCCATCTCTCTGGATTACTCTCATAGACCTTTCTGTAATTTGTAATCTGGCCAGAGCAGGGTTGGGTTGGAGCCTTGCACACGTGCAGGGACAGGGCTGTTCACCATCACCCCAGCACACTGGTGTCCCACTGTCAGAGCCTAGTGCCTGGATCCCAGTCTCCTTGCAGGAGCTGAGAAGCCAGCCTGGAGAGTGGCAATGCCAATCCAGCCCAAGTTTAGCCTGATCAGCCCTACCAGCATATTTCCCATGCTCTTTTTGCAATAAGTGCAGTGATCAAGCCACTATAAAACATGCAAATCATGTAAAATGATTTAAATGACTTAAAATGTGTAAAATGTGTATATTACTTTTCTAGTCTCTGAGAACTCATCTCAATGAATACCCTGACATGCATAAATACGGAGAAATAATGTCTCCAAATCCATCTCTATTTCTAGTGACTTTCAGTGCAAAAATTTCACCATCCCCCTTTCCTCAAAGGCAGCCCAGGTTCCACAGGAGCAGCAAGGCAGTTCATGCCAAATGACTTTGCAGAAAAGGTGGGAATATAGCAGGGAGAGCTGAAACTTCAAAAGTAAATTATAGAGAAGTAAACTTGGGCTGATGCACGCAAGGGGCTACACGGTGCTTTGGGAAGACCTATCACTCACATCCAATGCATGTGAAGGTTGTTGTTCCTTTCCAGATAATGATAAAGGATTCATTCTGAAATGTACATACAGTGAGCTTAGCAGGGGTGGGGGTGAATCACCCGTGCATTTATTCTCTTCTTCATGCTACTTTTCTCTTGACACTTTCAGCACTGACCAATGAACTGTACCAAATCTTCCCTCATCACCATTCTCTTCAGTGGTACTGGAGGCCATTTGACGCCACTTCAGACTTAATTGAACTTTTGAGAGCAATTGAGGATTGGAGGCAATAGCAGACTTCAAGTTAACTTGTACTGTCCCATGTCTTGGGTGTGCTCATGCCTCTTATCTAAGAGAGTGCACTGAAGGGTTGTAGGGAACTGAACCTCCAAAAGGAAGTGTGCAGGGCTTGTGCCCAGTGGGACTGGACAAAAGTGTGCAACCATTGTAACGACCCGAGGTTGCGAGATAATAGTGGAGGGCACTCAACTGATCTCTGATCTCTGACTGCAGGCTCAACCGGCTGCTGAAACCGCGACACCTGAGACACAAGAACTTGGCCAACATCACTTGGAGTTGCTGTCTCCTGGCTTTTGGCTTCCAGCACAGCTTGAATTTACTCCTGAGTAGACCTCATGTCTGCCTTCTGTTTATCCAGCTGTTATCAACAAATGTGCTTACTTGGTGACTCATGCTCTGTTCCCTAACCACATCCCCTTCCCTCTTATGCCCCCACCCACCACAGCTGAGTCACTTGGACTCCTGTCACAAGGCCTCTTTCTTCAGTCATGCATGTAGAAACTTCTAGCTAAGTCCAACATAAGCACCTCTGTCTTCCTTTTTCAAAGCTATAGAGTGAGAGCTTGCTGGCCTTTCATGGGCTGATCCTGATCTGCCCACATTCATTCTGCACTTCCTAGACCAGATATACCCAGAATCTATTGCTCCCTGTTCTGGCAAATGAAAGTGCATTTTTATCTGCTCATGGAAGACATTTTAGCACAAGGTCCATTGAAAATTGAGGCATATGTTTCCTTTTGCCCACTGATAAGGGAACTGCTGTTGGGAACCTTAATTTAGGGCTATCTCTATCCCTCTCTGGTTTAATTACATTGCTGTAATGTTTCATCTTCACAGCATTTTTGTGAAGCAACACACTGTAACTTTCCAGGGTGGGAGGGACATAGTCAAGATAAAAACATAAACTTGTCTCTATAGGAAAGTTGTAATGGCATAAAATGAGATGAATCCTGGGAAGTGTGCAAAAGACATGTGGACTTGGCTTGGAGGGACATAATTTAGTGATGTGCCTCAGCAGGTCAAGTTGATGGTTGGACTTTGTGATCTTTGAAGGTCTTTTCCAATCTAGATGATTATATCATTCTATTTTTACATGGGTATCACTGTGATAACGCTATTCCTGGGTGACTGACCTTGATTTTGAGTAAGGCATACTGGCAAAAACCAACTCCTAGACCCTTTATTTGCAGAAGATGCACAGTGTAGGGATATTCCTGGATTAATCAAAGCCAGATTAAAGCCAGATTAAATGCTAGCCCATCTGCTTTAGTCATCCTGAGTGAGCAGACTTGGCCCCTGCCTATCCTGAGGTCAGACACAGTAGAGGGGGAAGATGGCTATCTTTCTGGCCATGATACTGATGACTAAAATGTAATGATATCTCCACACTTCTCCCTCAGACTGGAAGGGCTTACCAGATGTATGACAAGATATGAATACCTCCTCAACGCTACCTGAAACCTTTGTGCTACCCTTCCTACAGAAAAGGAAGGAAGAAATCCAGTGTTTCAGTTTCCTGCTGGAGGAAGATAGTGCTGTATCCCTCCCTAAAGCAGTTGTTTAACTCCAGAAACTGTTTAAGATGACATAGGAGTGGGATGTTCCAAATGTTTTGGAGACTTGATGGCAATGGAGTTGTGGGAAACTAATCATTGCTCAGAAATGTCTTTTGTTTTACTGGTGATTTTTTTCTCTCTCTCTCTTGACAACTTCCTTTATATAATTGTAAGGGTGGTTGTCAACGGTTTATGGGCGTTTGGCCCGGTTCCATGACGAAGGGGATGGGGGATCCACGGGCCCACACCCCGGGAAAAGGGAAAAGGGGAAAAGGGTAAGGAGATGGCCCTGAGAGCAAAGAACAGTGGCAACAATCTGAGGAGAAACAAACTAATTTACTAAATAAGATATCAGAATGCAAAACAACACACTATAATACAATATAATTACAATTTAAGCTGATAAATCCAATACAGAGAGAGAGAATGTTCCAAAATCAAGGTAGGCCTTACTCTACCACCGACGATAAGACGGCTGGAGAGCGAGGTGCTGCCAAGACGAGAGATGGCGGAAAAAGGGACGAGGTCTCGTGATCTGCAAGCTTTTATACTGCGAGCTTTTATCTATTCCCTCCGGCTGGAAAATGGTAACAGAGGATAAAAGTACCGTGGGGACTGTAGTAGTCTTTCTCTTCTGAGAACTAGGTACATCCACTACATGATGTTATGATGTGGAATACCAATAACCGAAAATCACAAAACCATGACAGTGTTGCAGGATCAAAAGACATGGCTTGATTGCAGCAATCACTTCCGTAGGCACAGATGCTGAATGACTGAACGTGAGCTCAGGCCCATCTCGTGCCTGCTGACTGTGACTAGACTGCCTTCAGCAGTGAGCCTCACTGCACACCCAGCACATAGGGATGCTCGATCCCCATCACCAGCAGAGGACAATGCTCAGATGCGAACACCAAGTTCCACTAAGTGCCCTCAGCCACTAAGGTTGCCTCAGCCCTTTACGCTTTTTAGAGTCCACCTCCCCTTGGTTTCAAGGTGACTTAGTCATGATTTGTTCAAAGCCTTAAGCAGAGCAGCTGAAAAAATCTCAGCTTCTTATGTCCCCAGCTGATGCCATAACCTCTTCTAAACTCTCTCCTCACCACATGGAATATCATGTCTCTAGAGAGCTGAAGCCAGTATTTGGAGGAACACACTGGATCAAGATGAGTTACTGTAGTAAGCATCAGACTAGGTCCTTCTTCCCTTTCTCCTCAAAAGCGGGCACAGGGCAGCCCTTGGCCCTGGGCATAGTGAGCTGTGCTGGGGAGGTCCATGCATGCCTGGAGCACAGCTCTTTGTGAAGGCAAGGTGGGGGCAAGGTGGGGATGAGGAGGAGCCTGCAGGCAGGTCAGCATCCCCTTTGCTGCCCCCCTCTCCCCCCCCCCCACTTCTTCCTTAATGACAGGAAGAAAGCTGTTCAAAGGAAGGAGCAATGAAGTCCATCTGTGCCATGTCTGAGCTGGCAGCATTGTTGGTCACCAAGACCCAGCAGTGTGGCAGCACCTGCAATGTGCAGCAGTGCTGGGGGGATTCACAGATGGGTTTGGGTGGAGTGGCTCTGCAAGTAAAGGCAGAAGTGCTGCAGCACGCATATGGCTGGAGGAAGCAGAAGCTGTTCATGGGAACAGAACTTGCTTGCAGGGTCAACCTGGGAATTTTGAAGCCGAGAACTCCCAGCTCATCTTCTATCTGCTGGGTGTAACTGCACATGCAGTTTCTCTGTAAAAAAAAGAAATTGGTGGGAAGAATCTTGCCTGATGCTTTGCAGACCAAGTCAGTGAGGCCTGGGTTACTCATAAGCAACAGGACATCATTAGATTCTTTCCTTACCTAGGATTGCCTATGAGGGAGTAAATATTTTGAAGTGGTTTCCCACAGTTGGTCTGGGCAGGCCAGGCAGCAGCTTGGACTGTGAGATTTGGGGAGATGCATGTCTGACATGTCTGCATCTTCCTGTCTCTGACTTACCCCACTGCCCAGAATCTGCCAGGGAGGTCTGCCTTTGCAGCCAGATCTGCAGCAGTAAAGCAGCTGTGCATCCATATATTTGCTGTATTTGCCCATTGGTGTGACTGACCTGGAGGAGCTGTACCTGGAGCTCTTCTCCTGTCTGGGGCTGTGATGATAGGCTGGGGAGATGGGCACCCACAAGTGGGATCTCCGCATGTCCAGTATGCTTAGTGGGACGTCAGAACTGCTTTCTCCCCCTTCTCCCTCGGGGCTGTGAGTTCTCACTGAAGCAGTGGGGAGCAGAGCAGGATGCCCCCACCCTGCCTTTCTCCCTGCATCAAGACTTTGTGCATCACAGACTCTCCCAGACCTCCCTTACAAAGCTTCCTTTCACCATGGAGCATCCGGAAAACATAATGGAGCAGCAATTACTGGGGTGGGTGCAGGCTTGGCCCTGGGAGATTCATGGCAGGGAGCCAATTATTGTTAATTAGGCATGTTACTGTCAGCTAGCCTGGGCTCCTGCTGCTTGCTGTGCAGGAATTTGTTTGCACTGGGGAAGCTTTGTGGCTGGCTGAGCCCTGAGAGGCTGTTGGCACTGAGTTCAGGTGTGCTTGGGTCAGGGTTGGGCCAGAAAGGCTCTGACCAAAGCCTCTTGCTGGGCCAATACTCAGAGCATGCTTAGCCTTTGTGCTTCCCCCAGGAAGGTGATGAGGCCTCAGCCAGGGCAGCAGCAAGCAAAGTGGCTGGCGGCCGGAAGCAATGCAGCCCCGCAGCAATGGAAATGCTGCTGGAGTGGGATGACCACTGCAGCAGATGTGTGCTGAGATCCTCCTGAGCTGAAACTTCTGCACTGTCTGCTGGACCCCAAATAGACTGTTTTGTGGTTTCCATGCCCTGTCATTTCTGCACAGAGCTAGGGAGCATGCAGGCCAATCACTGGCACGGTAAGATGAGGAAAGCCCTTTTCAACCACCAGAACGTGTCTTTTGGTTTGGCTCCAGTCTGGGGTGAAGCTGTTTATCAAACCTGTTTTTCATTTCAGATGGCTGCTTATCTATGACAGGGACAACTATAAGGTCTCTGAAGGCACTGGGATTTCAGTGTGAAGGGGTTGCCCAAAGAAATTAGACAAATAGGACAAAGCAGGGGTGAAAGAACATCATACCACCCATCTGTGGCAGACCAGGAGCAGGAGGACCAGGTTGCCAGCCCAGGGAGCAGCCATCCAGCCAGTCAGCCCCGTGGCCAGCTCAGGAACTGGCCATTACATTAGGCAGCTCCACGCAGCTCTAATTAAATTATGGGATTAGAGCCATCTCATTCTTCACTCATCTGGTGCCAAACGCTTGTTCCAAGGGAATGCTCTCCATTAAAGGGAAAACTGCCCACATAGCACTCTACACAATCTCATCAAGAGTCTGGGTTGCCACAGAGTCATCCCTCTGTTGCTCCGCATTGCAGACTAGCTGCTTGGAGCACTGTGACCACGTTTCACTGGCTGGCAGGCCAAAGCTCTCTGCTTCCTTGTTGCAGGACCCCCAAGCGCTTCTTTGCTGCACTTTCTGAGCAGAGCTCCCATCAGTACTTGAAGCAAGGAGAGAACAAGACACCTCATCATTTTCCAAAGGCGAATTCATACGTGGCATCCATCTCCGTCTCCACACTCTGCTACTTGCCTTTAGGCTCTTCAGAAAGCTCAGAGCAGCCAGCGAAAGAGGAACATCCAGGATACACAACAGAGTTGCCTTGTATTTGCTTTTGTTGCACAAAATTCTTGGTTATGTACATTTCCTGTCAAAGGGCAGACTTCTTGCTATGCTCTGCTTGGTGATTAGAGATTTGGGCAGTTTCTCATCTTACATTTTGGCACTGGTTTTCTTTTGTTTCTTCCCACAGATGTTGCCAGGGAGACCTGGCACGAAAGGAAGGACTCTTCTCCTTTCTTCCCCTTTCTTTCACCATGCTCCTGTGCAGTGTGGCCCCCAGCTATCATGTCTTATTGCCACACTTTGAGGAGTCAGGCAATCTGCAGCCCAGGGAAGCAAGACCCCTTGGCATGGCCCATGTGCAGGAAAGCAGGAGCTCTCCTACACAGAGGTGCCTCTGTGCTTTCCAACTTACTAAGCATAAACATAACCATAATTAAAGCTTATTCTTTTAACCAGTGTAGGTGATCAGGTCATGAAAGCCTTCAGGATAGTGGGATGACGGACAGTAAACATGGCATGGATTGATGGAGTTTGAACGGAAGAAAAGATTTTCTGAAGAATGTTTTTTTCAATAATTTCTACAGAATTGGATGGAAAAATATAGCTTTTATGCAACTATATAGAATATTATAATTTTGTTTTGAAGGTGGAGGAAATTCAGCATCATTGCCTTGGTTTCTGGCCAGGTTGACTCCAAATGAGCTCTCTTGTGGTTTTCTTTCTTCATTCATTCATGTGAATGTGCCAGGTTCACTGGGCAGATAGTGCCTCCTGCAGTGTCCTTCAGTCTGCCGCAAACTCACTCCGTGGCTGCATGCACAGACAGCACCGGGGGAGCTGGAGTCCTGGATGAGACAAGAAAGGGCACAGGACACCCCAGAAAAAATCTCAGAGGAAGCCTGGAGGTGGTCACCAAATAGAAGCCACATAAACTGGCAAGTTGAGAAATTCTGTTGTGATTTAGAGACAAGTAGAAACAAGCCGGGGCACCTGACTGGTGTTCTGGACAAACTCGAGACAGCTCAAACAGCATGAGGACAGTTATCCCTGCCTACACTGCCAAGGGAAAGCAGGCTGCCTGTGACACAGCAAAAAGGGCATTGACATGGTGGTAGTGATCACTAACAGGAGAACTGCATCTCTTTGTAAGATTTCTGCTACATTATTTGCTAATCCCTACTTCCTTATGGGCTGCAATGGGAAGGCTCTTTGCTGCCACACAGAGCGCACAACCCAGCTGGAGGGAAGGACTTCAGGCTTCTTCCAGCTGTAGGAACTGACTGTTTGCTAGTCACACACTGTATTTCTTGTGCTCTTTGCAATGTGGCATTTTCTCCTGCTGCTGGCTGCACATGGCTATTTTGGCTGGGTCGCTGGAGTACATAAAAGTCAAGTTTCTCTTGCTCCTTGTCCAGCACAAAACCCCATAAAAGGTCTGTTGCCAGAGGGTCCATAGCATGAATTTAACTTCAGCTGTCTCCTTTATTCAATCAGTAAGCTGCATAATTGCTTTTGGAGAAATCGTTTTTCCTGTCTTGTGCCCTTTCTTGGCTGGAGGCATAGTATGTCTTAGTTTTAATACACTGACTCCTCTCCTGGACAAGCTCTCAATCTCTTTTGTCTTAGCAGAGTTAGGTAAAGCAGAGAAAATCCTGCCTGAAACAGAGCATCTTCCCACAAACTGAATTCATCCTTCAAGGTACTCAAACCTTAGCTGGACACAACCCTGAGCAAAAGTCCTTGCAGGACCTGCTTTGAGCAGGGAGTTGGACCGCTGCCCTCCAGAAGTCCTTTCAAACTAAATTACTCTACTTCTGTGACTCCTGACTCCTACAGAGCCGCTATCCTCCCTATATTCCCCTCTACCCTGCTCAAGAATGACCCAACTCAGGGTGAATCTGTTCACTGCAGTTGCCCAGTGTGAGTGAGGGCATCCCCCCAGCACTGCTGAGATCCCAACTATGGCTACAGCACCATGACTGAGCACAGTGAGCAGGAGGGGAGCCTTCAAGCTTTGATGCCAGGACCAAATATTTACCCTGTGCATGGTATGTCAAAGACAATTAAGGTAGCTGAGCTGAAAGCAGAGCGATGAGAGAAGCTGTTTACTTTTCCAACTGGACCAGCAAGTGCATATTAAATTATCTGTACTCCAGAAAATATTTAGCTATAAACCTTATTAACAGTAGTCTGCAGTAATGCAGATCTTTAGGAAGGGAAGTAAAAGGAAATGAAATGAGTTTGGAATAGTAAAGAAGGAAGGGGATAAACCCTGGCTGATAGCTCAGGAAACGATTTGCGGCTGACAGTTTTATAGGAAAGGTTTCAGCTCCATGAGGAAATCAACTGGAACAGCTCTGGCAGGATAGCTCTCCACGTGCGAGCTCTTCTCACAGAATACCAATGACTTGAATCCAAAGCGAAGCGGCTTTGGAACAGAAGATGCTATTTCAGGAGCTATCCCTGCACTATGACAGGAACAAGGAAGGGAGGGAGCAAGGATCAGCCAACATTTGGCTTGCAGAAGAGGAGCAGTCTGGAGGTTCTCAAGTCAGATATCTATGCTAGCTGTGAGTATAAAATGATCTCAAGGTGGAGAGGGGGTATTTCACAAAGTTGCAAATCTGTGAGAATGAATCCAGATCAGTTTATGACCCACTTGGAAAGTGCCCTGCAGAAGGCTCTGTGAAGAGCTGGAAGCAAGGAGAAAGAGAAAACCACTGTTTGCAGAGGGCTGCCAGTTCCACAAAGTGTGCCTGCGCAGGGGCTCTCCCAGGTATGACCTTTTGCTGATGCTTTATGCTATTACTGCCGGTTGCCAGAAACAATTAACTAGCAAACAGAGTGAGCACAAAGGCTAGTATCAATTACTGCCTCACAGGAGGATGCCCACAGCCCTTCTGTTTCCCAGAGAAGAGCCTGGCTCTGGGTTTCATGCTTGGTCCACACACCTCTCCCTTGCTGCACTGCAGCACTTGTGGGTGCCACGCTGTGATCTGCGAAGCATCAGCACCCACTCCTATGGCTGGGGTGGCTGCAGGGACACCTGCCCAGCAGCCTCCAACCACCCCTTCCACTCATACCTTTTCCTTCTTCAGGCACAGATGATGTGAGAAATCACACCTCGGGCATGCTCTTTCCCAAGAAGCGTGGAAAGAAGGTTTTGCAGACAGCAAGGCAGCGCTCTGAGACACATTTCCAGCTCCACACAATTGCTTCCCAATGATGCAGATTCCCCAGGCTCCTTTGGTGCCGTTGCCCTAGCAGCCTTAGAGCTGTCCTTCCCGCACCTCCATCACCTCCCAGCTTGGCCAGGGACCGTGTGTGCTTGTTCCAGGGGTGAATACGCAAGCCACAACTCCATCTCCCCTAAAATAGGGAAAATGGGAATGCACAAACTGCTGCTTCGAGTGATGTTTTGCCCAGGTTGAAGTGCAACAGAGAGGTCTCATATCATCACCCCCTTTCTCCCCATCACATGTTCCAGCAGCCTGGTTTTGAAGCCTGCAATGAATGCCCTGTGCTGTCAGCACTCAGCAGGTATTTCCCTCTCCCATGGCCCCATGGGTCTTCCCCATCCATGCAATGCAAAGAGGATTTCAAAAGACTGCTTGCAACTCCAACCCAGGCTTTGCAAGAGAAATGCCAAGGGCACTTCCGCTCTTACCAGGAGAGTACCCGGACACAGCAGCAGCCAGGAGTACTATAAATGAACCAAGAAGATGCCCACATCCACCCCAGCCATCTGTTTCATGCAGGACCCAATATCAGCTCAGGGCACTGGAAAACAGTACCACGTCAGTCCCTTTGATTCTGGTTATCAGCTGGTGACAAGGGCTGGTGGCAGGAGGAAAGCCAGGATCTAAAATCTGTTATCCACACCCTGCTCTGCTGCTTGTTTCTGGGTCACACATGCGGCCATACAGAGCTTATTTTTAGATTCTGGCTTAAGGATGTCTGGAATCTGATTGAATTTATACCTGGGGAAGCTGCAGATCATGACTGTCACAGCATCTACTCTGGAGGAATTTAGGGAGGCAGCAGGGAAGAAAAGAGTCTATTTTGCTCTTGAGTTTTCTTTCCAGATATAGTGAAACATCAGCCTTATTTTATTAGTGACTGCTAGAAAATATTTCAGAAACCTTTCCTTATCAGCATGCTGTTCCTTTCCAAGCCTTGCCCCTGTATCAGCCAGATGTGCACGTTGCCTGCAATGAAGCAAATCCAACCTGAAGTCTTCAGGATATCCCAGAATAGACTAGCATGACCCCATCCAGCTTTGTCCAGAAGCACAAAGCTGTGGATGACAACACGCTGGACGCGAGCAGCCAGCCATCAGCCAAGCTGCATGACATTAAATAACACAGTCACCTGGGCACCTCCTGCTGGGGACCTGCTGGAGCACAGCCATCATGCTGCTGCACGCCTCAATGCTCTTCACTAGCTCAGTGTTGGAGCACAGCTAAATCTTGGTCAAATCTTTGCTCCTCAGGGATGGGAGCAGCTATGGTATTGTTCTGCCTTGCTACCCATCACACTCCTGACAGGAGCCAAGCTCAACGGGTACCAGGTGTTCCTTCTTTGGGTTGGATTTTCCAATCTTGAGGGCTTGGGAATTAGTTCCCTGCCTTGAAAGCCACTGGGTTTGGGCAGAAACCAAGTTAGGAAAACATCTTTTAAAGTGTTTTGTTGACGTGTTTACCTTGTTTTTGTTAAGCCTCAGGGAGCTGGTACACAACTTAAAAAACAGTTTCAGTTTTAAGTTCATCAAGGGCCACTCTAGGCAGGCACCTTCAGGAAACTTGATTTGAATTGACTCTAAATTAGAATGATTAAACCAACTAAAGTCTAGGGAAAGAGTGCCTGGGTGGATGATGCGCTCACGCTGGGTAATTGCACCAGGGCAGCTCTCACACTGTGGTCAGGAGGAGATAATTTGCCACTGTCACCTGTGCCCGGGAAGTCTCCTGTCACTGTGACACACTTTCATTAACACTATGGTTATTGACTTCTACAACTTCCTGAAAGGAGGTGGGAGTCCTCCTGTCATGATGTGGGGGTTGGCCTCTTCTCTCAGGTAACAGCAATAGGACAAGAAGGAATGGCCTTATGTTGTGCCAGGGGAGGTTCAGGTTGGATATTAGGAACCATTTCTTCTCAGAAAGAGCGGTGAGGCACTGGCGCAGGCTGCCCAGGGAGTGGTGGGGTCACCATCCCTGGAGGTGTTCGTGAACCACAGAGATGTGGCACTGAGGGATGTGGTCAGTAGGCATGGTGGAGTGGGCTGGGGTTGGACTTGGCAATCTTACAGGTTTTCCCAACCACAGTGACTATGATTCTATGGTTCTACCCGTGCCGCCTTGGGCTCACTTAGACACTGGTGCCTATTTGATCTAGCTTACTTCACTTCGAATCACAGTTGCGTTAATCCTTCCTAAGCCTATCCTGGAGCCTTAATGCAGTTTCACTGGGGAGCTTCACAGTTAATTTAGGCTAACATTCTCAGGCTCACTATGCAGGCCATCTTACTCTCCTGTCGTCACAGCCAGCAGCCACATCCACAGCATGTGTCTGCATGGGGTTGCAGCCTTGGTCTGGAGCTGAAGCTTGAATAATTCTTGCTGCTGTATTCCACGTGATCCTGTGAAAGATCTGCCCCATGGTGGGGCTCGAATCTGAGCCATGCTGTGTGCAAGGGCAGTCCTCTGGGACCAAGCTTGCTATTGCATGCCTATATCTCTGTGCTCAGAGAGAATCTGTAGACTTCTGTTCCCAGGGTCTGGGAAAGACAACAAAGAAATACCAGTCTGTGCAGGTCATACTGCAACTGTATAACCACATCCCTTCAGAAGAATTCTCTGTCTCCTATGCAAAGCTTCGTAGTGGTCTGAGGACTGACAGTAAGCAGGCTTGCAGAGAGGATATGTTCAGTAAGGCATTTGGAGGGAAGGTTCCCCCAACCATCCCAATGTTCATCCCATCCCAAGCTCCTGTGCCTCAAGATCAGAGCTTGCCTGGGGCTCAGATCACTTTTTTGTCACATGGATTTGCTAACTTGGAGCGGGATTATATGAGAAGTGGCTGAAATAGAACCAGACTGGTATCGATGTCAATCTCCTCTGGCCTGAGTTCTAGATCTGAAGTCTGAATGCATGAAGACAATTGTTGCATTGCAATTGTGTAACGTGAAGATTCAGCACTGCTGCAGAGGCAAGCAGTACATGGCTGGGAGCGAAGTGGCATTTGAAGGCCTTCTGACATTGAAAATTCCAAGTGTCGATTTTTTTGCTTATCAAAAACAGAAGCCAGGTTTGCAATCTCAGAGCTTCAGGGAGAACAGATGTGCAAGCTGACCCAGAGCAGAGCAAGGAGAAGAAAGTACTGAACAGAGTGAGAACTGCCAGGTTCACAGTTACCGAGATATTTCAATAATGAATGGAAATATTTCCCAGCGACAGCGAAAAAATCAAACTGGAGTTGTTCCCCCCCACTTTGACCTGGCAGTCAGGCATTGCATCTGTCCTAGAGGATTTTTCTGTCCCTTTGACCAGTTCCTCACCTTTCTCAAAGAGGTCTTCAGCCCCAGAAGAGAGAGAAAAGGGCTTTCCTGTGTCTTGCTGCTTCCTCTTGCCTTTGCCATGGTTGCTTTCCTCTTGGCAAGCCTCTTAGTGTCCAAGAGGAACAGCTATGAATGGGATGTGAGGGGAGAGGAAAACAAAGCCTGGCTCCGCATGGCAGCTGTGGACACTTCAGAGCCACCATCACTCACATGAATCTGAAAGGAAAGCTCTCAACATGCTCTGCTCGCAGGGACATTCAAAAAGGGGCAGGTGGAGTAGTTTGGCACATGGTTGCATTGGCTTTTGAAGCCTTGGGCTTTGCTAGAGAACACCCAGTGGAATTGTGGAGTGGTTTTGCAGAACGAACAATGGGCACAGGCTGGAGGCAAAGCATTTTTATTTCTTCTCTATTTTTAACCAGGCTCTGAAGCCCCCTCCTGAGTACTCACATTGCTGCTTTGTGGGGTTTGTTTTGTGAGACTTTCACTGCTGCTATTTTGGGGTAGAAATGTGATAAAAGGGAAGAGGGAGGAAAGATTTGTTTTCCTTTTTTTTTTTTTCTTAAAGCTAGAAAGGAGAAAATGGAAAAGAAAAGGATATGAAAATGTCCCAATTCTTTCAAAATTACTCCTTGCTGATATCCACTCTCAATTACAGATTTTGCGCATCAGCAAAAAAAAGTAGAAGTGTGTAGCTCCTGTAGAAATACAGGGGCTTTTTGCTTGGTCCACTCTGCTTAGGGTGCTGACCTAGAGGCACAGGAAGAATGTAGTCTGACTTCAGCTGCTTTGAAAGACCCATTGTTCCTTAACAGTGATCATTTATGCTGACATAGACATTTTGTGTGCATCTGTCAACAGGGGAGGGGGAAATATTGAAATGGGTAATAAAGGAGATGAAAACAATCCGTGCTGGTCTCTGGGTAATAACCAGCTGACATTAAGCTTAAGCCCAGCTGATTACAGTTAATAATAAATGATCATTAATTAAAGCTAAATTACAGGGGGAGGTACAGGCTTGGCTCTCGAGCCTATTAGAGAGATGTAATTCATAATGGAGAGAATCTATCCAGACTGCGAATAAGTGATCAAAGGCTAGCAAAGTCAACAGCAAGGCTGTGTAATGGTTAAAATGCTGCACCGATAGGGAAGAGGTCAAAAAAAGGATGAATGGGCCAGGCATCTCACTTGGTTTGTGTTTCAGTTTGCCAGCAAGATACGCTGTAGTGTGAGTGTGCATGTGTGTGCATACATGAGGACCCAGTGCTGAGCACAGCCTGGCTCCAGAACACTTTGGGACCACCCCAGAAGAAGGTATGGACCTGATGGAAGGAGGATGGTCTGATTGTGGGGTGGTCCTGTGTGGGGCCAGGAGTTAGACTTGATGATCATCATGCGTCCCTTCCAACTTGGGGTATTCTATGGTTCTGTGATTCTAGGATATTTATTCATTGTGAGCCCCTCATGGTGCCAACCTGAGGGAAAAGGCCCTGGGGAAGTTGGTTGGGTCTCTGGAAGGAGGGCAGGAGACAACAAAGAGCAAGCAAGGTGTTGATGGTCATGTTCAAGTGCATCCACTGCATCTCAGAAGGAGTCGTGGCTGCCTCTGCCTGAGCCTTACTGACTTCCACGATGGCATTTACACAAAGGGATAAGACAGGGTTGCCCCTGGAGGTGTCTTCCACCCAGACTCACTGTTCAGCTCCTGGTCACAGGCACACCCTCTGGAGTCCAGCGCAAAGCTATTAGATGGAGCCAAGTCAAACCAGTCTTGAGGGCCCAGGAATAATAACTGTGACAATGTGGTTTTATCAAGACAGAAGGGTCACACTTACTTACCCTCCTCCACTCTCCCTGGTCCACTTGGGACCCAGCTGGCTCCCAGCCTTTTATGCAGCACAGTCACCTCAGAGAGTTTTCACCGCGGTGTTATGCAGGACTCAACATTGTGCCTGAAGCAGAGGGAGATGATGGCAGCTGCTTGCTTCACTTTCAGAAGCCAAACTGAAGCCGGCACAAGCTCAGACCTGACTCTGATGCGTCATGTGTGTGAGGACAGAGTCTCATGCTCTCAGAGTTGACGTGATTGTTGGCAAGGGAGCAGCTATCTGCTGCGAGATGAGAATGTGATCCAGAAAGGGGCAGCCAGTGGTGCAGAACATGCCACCACCTCTGGCAGTGTCAGTGATGCTGATAAACCAGGGAAGACAAGCTATGTTCATTGGAAGTATTAGGGATAAGCAGGTGAGTTATGGAGGCACCTAGACAGCTGCAGAGTATGTGAAGCCAAATAATTCCCATTATGTTTCTGTCTTCTGCCAAAAGTCTGGGGACCAAACCCACTGCTCAGATTTTGAGAAGTTGGTGGAAGCCCCCTCTGCTTCCATGAGTCACACTCAGGGAACCTTGCTCACTCCCAGTTTGCTCTCAGTGTTGGAAGTGCTACCACCTCATGTGATTCTGATGGACTCAGAGAGCAATAGCAACTCCAAGCAAACCAAGAGCCCCAAGGAGTTTGCACACAACAGCTAGGTGTTAATCCTGGGGACAAAAGATTCCTTGTTAAACTTCCTGGTGGTACAGAGAAGATTTAGATTACCCAAAGGCCCCAGAACTGCCAACTGTGGGGAAAAATAAAACATTTTGAAAGCTTGGTGTGTTTAAGGCACACTCAAACCTTCACACGTGTCCACTAAATTATCTTCAAATAACGTGTAGCATCAGTGATAATCTGAAAGCGCTGTTCTGGTCCAAGGAAATTCTGCCTGCCTGTTTTCTGCCCGTTTCTTCTGTGTCTTACCTGCACAGCATATGATCCAGATGTGCTAGACTAGATTAAATGGAATGTTCTCATTTAGGAATAAACACAGTCTTTGTTTTTAATTTAATGCACTGAAGAAAAAGCCTTTATGCATTTTGGTTTGACACTGCAAGCATCCACGCAGGTAATTCGGAAAGATGCTCTAGTTCAGACTTGCATGCTATGTAATTACCACCAGGTGCAGAGCAATCGCTGTGGCACCATGGTGTGAGCTGCAGGATGGCTGACACAGCTGAGGTGTTGGGGCTTGCTGGCCCAGATAAATGCCAGCTCATGCCAGCACAGGATATGGGGTGGTAGGAGCCAGGGAAAAGAAGCTGGCAAAGTTTGGTCTCCTTTGCACAGCTTCGTCAGAAGTAGGCAGTTACTGACTTGAGGCAAGATTACCTAAATTGCACTGCTCATGCTTTCCGGGCCAGCGTGTGCATGTAGTTGCATGCAGAACTGCCGTGGATGAAGGGTTCTGGGTCTACAACACACAGCATGCCAGTGGCTGCAGTTGTCTTAAGAAGACGCAAGAGGGAACGTGGTCCTGCAGCCAGCCAAACAGCAATGCAATCAAGAATGAGCTGCGCCTGGAAATATTTTGATCATCATTTTCCAAACAAATCTATTTTTGCAGAGACTTGATCTTTCTGTGTTTCTGGGCTCCAGACCTGAGTGCACAGACAGCAAGAGCAATTTTTCAGGGTGTTCTCAATGGACAAACCTATCCCACAGTTCCCACGTTGGATTGGCACCTTTGGCACCCACACCTGACATGAATGTCTGGTGCAGTGTTGACAGTACAGTTCTGATATGAATTTCCTTCTAACTGAAGCTTCTAAAGATGCCTGTACAATAATAGGGTACAGTTGTGCAGGAAATTGCCTTCAATCCATTTGTCTATATCTGAGATGATTTCTTTCCCTTCCTCACCTCCACAGGTTAGTCTGGAAAATCGATTCTCAAGATGCTATGGCAGAAAGAATAAAAACAGCCAAACACATGAACTGAGCTCTCTGACAGCACAATTACTTCCAAGCACCTATAGTGAAGAGACTGTGAAGCCTGTAGAAGGAAACAGAGGGAATCCCTACACAAAAGAAGGAAATTTGGGAAGAATGACTAATCTAAGAGTGAAAATTAGATGCTGCGTTGTTAGCAAGGCAAGAGCATCTCAAAATGTCAAGCTGATGTCTATGTCGTGCAGAGTGCCAGGACATAATACTGCGGTGCTGGACCTTACTGGTGGAGCAGGGTGCTGGGATCTCACAATGTTTTCAGAAACAGGCTCTGAGGAGTCCACCATCTGAGTACTGAGTGGTGTGGGATGAAATTTGAAAATGCATCTAAAATGCTAACTTGTGAACCGCTTAAAACTGAAGGTCATCAAGCTGATTTAGAAGGGCGACCCAATTTGATCTTCCAGTGCTGGAAGCTGTTGCTTTTGGCAAAAAGTGTGATGACTGAGACAGAGCTGGCTGGCATAGGCTCCTGAACTCTGCTGTGGGTGTCTGTTGTGCAACATGTGTGCAAGAAATGCCTCTCAGAGACAACAAAGAGCACACGCCAAGAAAATATGCTTCCAATCCATTTTGCCCCTTTCTATCCCGTGTTGTCAGAGCTGCCCTCCTTTCCCAGGGCTCTGCCCTCAGGAATTCCTGGGGAGGGGAGATGTAGGCCTTCTGCTTTGGCTGTAGCCATTAGCTACTAAGATTATGCTGGGGTACAGTTTGACCTTTTAGTGAATGTGGGCTCGTACTTTAGAGATTACTTGACTACAGCACTCACAGGGCTTTGGAGAAGTGAGAGAACAGGTAAGAGAATAAGGAGGAGCTGAAAACCAGATAAGGCCCAGAAAATCCCTCAATATAACTTCTACCTAAAGTAAAAGACCTGGCACCATTGCTTGAGGTATGGATGGGGAGGGACTAAAAATAAGCCACTAAGCTTTTTGTGAGCCATGTTTTTTTCTTGCAAGATGTGAATTCAGCAGGTGGAACAAATTCATAAGAACCCCCGTCCCCACAGCCTGTGTATGACCTCACAGCTTTTAAAAGCAGGGCTTCAGAAGTTCAGCATGTATCACACTCCTGATCATAGACCCTGGAGGACTGGTAGAGCTATGGGCACCTCCCCATAGCCTTACAGAGCACTGGTGACCCTCTATGCTGC
The DNA here is from genome assembly GCF_002078875.1 of Numida meleagris. Classification (NCBI taxonomy): domain Eukaryota; kingdom Metazoa; phylum Chordata; class Aves; order Galliformes; family Numididae; genus Numida; species Numida meleagris. The sequence goes on along the minus strand of NC_034413.1, from coordinate 35,350,634 downwards.
TACCAACTTTGTCACTGCCAACTTTTTCCCTTGGCACTTTTCCCGTGTGCATTGCTGGTCTGAATCCGTTTCACCCAAAACTTGCCATGATTGCCTCTGGGTTGAACTCAGTCGCTTCAACAGAGCCCTCCAGCACAAGTCAACAGTCTCAGACCCGGTCACCCTCCCATATATTGTCCTGTGACAGATTCAAAGACCTCAACTGTGAACTCAGCGGCCCTGGGATCCATAAGGCAGAGGTACTGCACAGTCTGTGAAAACTCAAGGCAGGTCCTGTCAGGGTTCAATTCAGTGATGGATGGATGTGTGCCATACCCCATGGCAGGGGTTATCTAGAGCAGTTAGGTTATTCTAAGCATCCGCTTTATCTCAGTATTCAGTGCCAAGCCCCTCCAGGATCCCAGATAGTGGAAAACTGGCAGATAGTTTCACCACTACAGCTTTGACACTTCAGTTTTTAGCTGTCCCTTTTCTCTTGTCCAAACTGGCATCCCTCAGTTAATTTCACCGTATTCACTGAAAAGTGTATAAAATGTGTACTTCTTTGGTCTGCTGGATTATCACATACAAAGAGCAGTGCTCAGAGTGTTTTGTTTAACCGCTTGCAAAAGCTCAGAGGCAAAGCTCAGCGGGTTTGTGATACCCATTCCTCTCTCTTCCATTTCACACATCCTAAAGCCAGGTCCCTTGAGGCTGTCGAAGGCAGGTAGGCTTAAGGAGGTGCTACTCTTCAGGCCTTTAGAAGTAGAAGCCCTTGTGAGTAAGGTCAGCAGCTTCAAGGGGAGATGTTATCTCTTTTCAGACAGAAAGCCCTCTGCCCGAGAGATGCTTCCCAAAGGGATGGATGCCCCCTTCTCAACCAAAGGTCCTTGCAGATGCACAAAGGCTGTCTGGGTCCTCATGGATTTCGCCACCATTGTCAGAATTTTTGATATCTGGTGAAAAGTGATTCATGCTTGGGGCATTCTTTGTGGCAGGGGTTTTTATAACAGCTTTCTCTTAGGTATGGTAAGAGCTGAGTGAGTGATGAGTTCATCCCTCACTCAGGATATTTATAGTGGCTTTCTTTCTTCTCAGGTGAGTCACCTATTTTCGCAAAGCTTGTAGGCGCTTTGTGTCAGCAAGACTTCTACTCCTCTGCCAAAGCTAGGGGAGACTGGCCAAAGGGTTCTAAGGTTTCCTGGAGTGGGGATGCTGGATTGCCTGTGATACCCTTCTCACTTATTTTTACTTTAAACCCTGCCGCACAAGCTTTGCATCTTAAGAGACGAAGCTAAGAGCCATGAGACTATATATTTCAGCCTTTATTTTTGGAGGCACCTAGGGTTCCATTTTCCATCTGTTTCTCCACAGCTGAGCTGGCTAACATTTTGTTTCTCAGTTTGCACTGGAGCTGGGTTCTCAGCATTTTGCTATGGAGATTGGAATCGTATCTGTAGCATCTCTTCCTGAGCGCATCAGCTCTGACCATACCAGGTGGGATGAGACCCACAGCATCTGCTGTGGGTTTATTATAGCTCTGCCTCCTTACACAGAATGGATGTAGACCAGCATGTATTTCTCTTCACCAAGGACCTATTCTCCACTCCAGGTAGGCAAGTATAGCTGCCTATTTTTCTGTCACAAAAACATGCACCTGAATTCATGTTTTCACCTGGAGGGCTCAAGAAAGGGGGAGAGCAGGTCGATCTGACCAGATGAGTTGTCAAGGTGTCCATCCGTCTCCCCTAAGCCACAGTTTGTAGGCTCACACAGAGAACTGGAGCTGCAGGAATGAATGCTTGCACAACACAGATTCAAGCCTGGGGGAGGTTTCCTGTCTAAACAGAAAAGAAAAACAGTTTAAAAATATTTTGCATGTATTTGTAACTTTCTGCTAGGAGACTTTCGTCTCTTTTGCTTCACCAATGAATACAGACAACTATCTTCTCACATTACTGGAATAAAATAAAATAAAGAGTGATACAATATTTTTCCATTAGTATTTATTCCATTGTTTCTTTAGGGTATTTTTCCCCCATTCTTCTTTTTTTTTCTGGGCTCCACAATATGAAAAAGATGTTAAGGTCCTTGAATGCACCTGGGTTTGTCTAGTTTGAAGTAGAGGAGGCTGAGAGATGACCTCAGCCCGGGTTAAAGCTCCTGTGCCACTTCCCTCTAGGAAGGCTGCATTGCACCATTCTCCAGCAGCTCTGCACACTTGTGCCCTCCTCCTTTTCCCACAGCCTGATTTATTGGCATTTTCTTTCCCTTTTACAGCCACCCTTGGCTGCACCTGATTTCAGTGACCTCTGGTCCCTGCATAGCTCGCATTCCTCTGGAGAGGGGTACAGACTGGCAGGAAGGGCTTTTTCCTTCCCTGAACCAGTCCAGATGAGCTCAGTGGGTCCCTCAGCCATATCCAGCAGTGCTGGAATGAAGCCCTATGATTTCTGAGCCCCAGGTACTTGTCCTGGGAAAAAGACAAATCACTGGAGGATGTAGTGGGTCTCCAGGGAGCGCGGGAGCTAGTGTTGCACAGCATAGAGAAAGCAACAGCACGGTTTCCCCCTGCCCTAGAAAGATGCTACTGCTCCTGTCCAGTTGTCTCCAGCACACCTTGAAAACCTGTCTCTCTTTGGTGCTGCCCCCCCCGGGGCTGGGTAGTGTGGTAGGGTTAGAGAGAGGCTGTTTCCGTGCAACCAAGACAGTAATCTTTATTTTGTTGCCTGGCCAGGTCTTCTCTTTCCTCTTCCAGCCCCTGTACAGGAGCTAAACAAGCAGAGGGGCTGCTGAATGTGGGGATCACACTGTATGAAGTGTTATGCCTGGCAGGCTATCAGGCAGAGCCCTTTGATTTCCCACCAGAGTCAGGATTCCTGCATCTAAACAGCCCTCAGGCAGCAGATAACAGGGGACTGGAGAATGTCCCAAAGTGCAGACGGGGGCTGTGCTCATTAACATGTTGGCAGCTCTAGCCCAGGCAGGAGCCTTCTTCCACCCTTCCCAGTAGGGCAGTGGCTCCTCTGAACAAGCCACACATACCCACAGCCCACTGCAGATAGCCCTGCATTGCTGGGCTGTGGCTGAGCAGGGGAGACAGCATGGGCATCCAATGTGGATGCTCACTCTCTACCCCACAGAGAATGAGGCTGGCCAGGGACAGTGCCCAAGGCCCTGCCATCAAGGCAAGACCTTGGCAGTGGAATCAGGCTCATGAGCAGGGCTGTGAGAGGAGGCTGGGCTACCATTCTGCTGCCAGCAGTGAGTTGTGCCTTCTCTGGGAGGCCTTTGGCTCCTGCTGGCACTGGAACTGAAGAGTGATGACCATATGTTAAAGCACATTGACTGAGGAATCATCCAGGCATTGGACCATGCAGGCTGGAATCATCCAGTTTGAGCTCCCAGTCATTAGACCTGAACATGTCCATGAATGCAGGGGCACTTCATAGCTCACATCAAATTACTCTTCTTTTACCAAGATCAAACTGATGTCTGACGTCTTAAAAAAAAAAAAAAAAAAAAAAAAAAAGAAATAACAGCAGTCTGTGTGTTACCAGACCCTCTTCTAAGATGGATTTCCAACCAGACTCCTACCCTCTGTTTTAAGGTCATCTGAAGGCTTGGACTCCTTTTTTCCTTGGGAAAGGAGAAGGAGAACAGGTTACCTCCAGCTGTGATGTTTGATTCTCCAGTATTAACTTTGCTTTTCTGGAGTTTCCTGACTCTCCTTCCCATCCTCTGGACAGCACAGTTACTTATTGTAGACAAGATCCTCTGACATTTCTGCATTTGGAAGCAAGGTGGTTTGGACTCCAGCTTTGTGAGTGCTGGGTTTTTGTTTTGCTGTGGGTAGAAAACCCCAGCCCTTGGGCCTTTGGTCACTGCAGTCTTCCTCTATTTTTTCCATATGACTTTCCCCGCCTTACATACAAGGAAGGCTTTCACATGCAACTTCTGCAGAAATGACTGTTACAAGGGAGAAAACCAATTCCAACAGGCAGAATTAACCTCTCAGAGATTTACAGCCTCCCACATCCTCCAGTCAGACAGCCTAATCCACGCTGACTGCAGGAACGCTTTGTGCCAGGGACCAGAAGCAACTTGCCACATCCGAAGGGATGCAGACACTTGCAAAGTGCTGGGACGCTGTATCTTTTCTCAACACGTGGGCACAGTCCGACGGCTTGCAGAAAAGCTAGGAGGTTCAATGTTTCTGTAAGATGTGATTCTGTGACTGTTCCAAGAGTGTGCAGGCAGAAGGGGCTTCTTTAAATGCTCATATTTAAAAATAAAAACAGAAATACAAAATATAAATGAAAATAAAAATAAATCCAACAAGCCAGGCTGTTTCAAAATCCAGAGACTGGCACAAAACTCATGGATTCCATTTTTGGTTTGTTTTCATTTAACACTAAGCACCAGCTTCTTTTCATCTGCAGTCTCAGTTCCCCTTTCCTTCTGACGTCGGAGAGAGGTGGGGCCCTCTGGGGAAAAGCTCCCTCAGGATGCAGAGCTTTTGTTTAACCATCAAATATCACCAAGTTCCTGATAGAATTATCTGGAGTGGCAATAATGTGGATGAGCTGGAATCGCTCATAAGAGAAGGGAAGCAGCAGGCTGCTGTGAAAGCAGTGACTGCTGCACAGAACTGGGTTGGATTCATGCAGAGTCATGTCAGTTCCTCGTGGCCAAGGATTTATGTATTCTCTGCATTGCCCAGAGAAAACACCACCCTGCATCAGCATTGCATTGTACTCCGTGTACTTCTGGGAAGTCTTTGCTCCATGAATCAACCTGTGAAGCTTCAGAGCTTTACAGGAGAGGATCTTGCTGAAGGTGTTAAAACAGGAATGGGACATGAAGCACTTCAAAGGCTGGAAATTACATCTGAAGATTTAGATTTTACCTTAAATATAGATTACCTTAAATATTCAGATTTGAAATAACTGGCAGCCACGTTGTGAGATGATCTGGTCTACGTGACTGATACACAGTGATAATTGATAGCAAACTGCATTGCTAGACCTTTTCACTACGTGTAATTACATATCAGCGCATACCCTCAAGAGATTAATTACTGCCTGATGCGCTTTTGGAGTGGAGGTAAGTTCAGGCAGGCCCATCTCTCCCTCCCCCAACCTTGTATTTTCCTAGGAAGGAGCCTTTTAATAGCTTTGTTTGTAATTGGGGGTGTTTGAGTCAATATTAGCAGAGTACCATCTACTGAGCATTGTGTCTGCATACCAGCTGTGCAACAGGTGTGGCACACATACACACGCATGTGCGCTCACACTCCTGCATACCCCCTCCCAGATCCACACCTCCCTCCTGCCCATGTGGTGGTGTGAAGAGAGAGGAGCAGGGGAGAAGGGCTGGGATGGATAATGACAGCTTTCCCTGATTGTTTCTACCTTTGTTTTCTTTTAATAGAGCAAATTTATTGGGATAGGACAACCATCAGACTGAATCAGACATGCCTCTATTTTGGATCATAGAATTACAGCATTGTTAACTTTGGAACAGTCCTCTGAAATCATCTAGTCCAACCATGCTGGTGGAACAACCCGTGTGAATGGAATTAAACACCTCCCAGCTCCTCTTGGCTGCCCTACTGCTCTGCTGCCCCAAAGCAAGACCTTGGGCCATCAGGTCCACCTGAAATTCGGAAATTTTCAGAGCAATTTTGGAGCAATTCAGCAGAAGCTCCATCAGCTTTGGCTGGTCAAGAGGTGGACAACAAGTGAGAGCCTTGAGGTCAGACCTGCAAGGGAAGGGATTTAAATGATCTGCTGACTCCATTATTGCTTGCATGTGTCCAGAGCTTGTTTGTGGGCAATTAATGTGGTAGTCTTAAGCAAAGCCATGGAGAGCACAATTAAGTAATTAACAGTAATTAAAGGCACATTATCCACAGGCATGTTGTCCATGTTTATCCTGCACAGCCCTGTGCTAGTGACTGTCCTACACCAAGGGCGGAATTCAAGGCAACCAATGCAGGACCCTCTCCATACTTCTTCAATCAGTTAAGACATAACCCTTAAGAGTCTTAAGACATTTTTGCCATTCACTTGAGACTGCCGTAAGGGGAATTTTCAAGCAGGAGCAGTAAATTAGCCTCACTCCCACCCTACCTGATCTGAGCAAACCTCTGCTAAGGACAGATGTTGAGGACTGGGAGGAGAAAAAGACTTCATATGGGCTTTGTGTTTAGTTGGTTTTTTTCTTTCAAATGACCCAATCAACAGCAAAGTCAGAACAAGGAAAGAAAAAAGCAACATGGGGATGAAGTGAAGAATTCATCTCCTGATATTTCATATATTAAACCTATTGAAATAGGTCCTTTTGCTGTCACTTTTTTTTTTTTCACAGGCTATGTATTTACCCTTGCTAGGATTCCTCAAAAAACGTGTCAGGGCTTCTGGCTTGTGCCAGCACAGTGAGTTTCTTGGAGTGAGTCACTGTGTTTGCAAGGTTTGGGTTTGGACTGGAAGGTGGATTTCTACACTGGTCCTAGAGACTTGCCTATAGGGAAAAGCTACTCCAGGGTATGCAAGGATGCCAGGGAATACAGATCTAGCGTTAACTGGAGGAGAAAAGTATCTCCCCCCCCCCAGTTAGCAATTGCATCCACAGTGGATTGCATTAAAGCAGAAAAGGAGGCTCTGCTTATGGTGTCCAAGGAAGGTCCCCACACAAGTCAGACTACCTGGGATAGTCAGGAACTGCTATTTGAATACAGCATAACCTCAGGAACAGCACTGAGGAGAATGAAAGACAAACTCATTTCTCCTCATGCTCTCTCTCATTATTATCTACACATAAATTATTCACATTCTTTGCAAGCCGAGTCCTGTCTTGACTGAAGGAGTTCAGATCATTAGAACCCAACAATTTTCTGCATATTTCATGATAAAAGAAGCTCCATCAGGGCTGGAGCAGGGGGTAAAGGGATAGGATTTCTTCTGCTGCAATTTCCATTCCTGAGAGTTTCCTGAGATTGCCAGACCTGTGTTACCAGAGACTCCGCCAGAAAAAGGCCATGGCATGGAGAGGATGGTAGCACGTTCATTTCTGGATGGTGAGGGGCACCAGGTGGTTTTCAAGGACTCCCATTATAGATGCAAACATTTTGGGCAGGGCATCTCACACCCTGGGTTTCTGATCACCAAGCATATGGGGACACTGAATGCAACTGAGGTTTCCAGCCTCCATTTCAGTGTAAGGAATGTCAGAACTAAGTTTTACAGATTCAATAGATGTAATATAAACAAGAGTGGGAACCAGCAGCCTGTGACGTGTCTATGCAGTCACTGCCTCCAGAGGTTCCAGCCCTCTAGCAAGGCTGGTGTGAGGATGAGGACAAATGGCCCCAAGTGGCACCAGTGGAGGTTCAGATTGTACATCATGAAGAATTTCTTCTCTGAGAGGGTGGTTAGCCTCTGCCAGAGGCTGCCCAGGGAGTTGGGGGAGTGCCCCTCACTGGAGGTGTTAAAGAGATGTGTGGATGTGGCACTGAGGGCCAGGGGTTAGTGGTGGACTGGGTAGTGCAAGTGATGGTTGGACTTGGTAATCTTAGGGATCATTTCCAACCTAAATGTTTCTATGATTCTAGGACATTTCTCCTGGCCCCCAGGCCTTCTTCTCCCAGGCTATCCCTTATCCAGGGCTAGACCAACTTTTAGCTTAAAATGAGCCAGTAAGGCTCTGCTCTGCTTAGCTCAGAACATCCTCAGAGGTTACAAACCTTCAGACTGCAGCGATAAACCTCCAGCAGGGCTCACATTCCCCAGTGCAGCCCTTTCGGTGACCTCCCGACAGGTTTATGGCCTCATGTTCCATTGCTCCCTTTAAACACATTGTCACATCAGCATCTCCCTGTCTGCAATCAAGCTCCAGTTTTCACCCATTACACTCTAGCAATTATTACAGACACAAAGCAGACAATCTGGAAAGAAATGCTGATGCTAGGGTTCAGTAAAACAGTTTACAGGGAGGGGGAGGGAAGAGGGGGCCCCAGATGAGTTATTTGTCCTGCATGAGGTTTTCTGGCTGAGGAGAGGTGAGTCATTGTGGAACTATTTCATCCCTTTCCAGCCTGGACTTACTCTCTCCATCACACCCTTGTGATGAAAAGAAGATGGGCAGCACCTTAAGAGAGGCTGGTCTGAGAAGGAAGACAGATGGGTTCGGTGCCAGAAGCTGCAGCAACACTGGCAGGGGATGGGGTTAACCCACCCCTCCCCCATTCCTAGGCTGAGATGCTCTGAGGCTGCTGGAAGTCTCACGAGAAATGCAGCAATCCCAAGGCTAGGCTGAGCCCCAGGAGACAGTCCCTTCCTCTCCTCTCATCTTCTTCCTCATGCTGAGGTTTGCAAGCAAGGTCTCCACCTCTCTGAGACCACCAGATGCGACCTCTTGTCCATGTGCTGGAAACAGAGACTTGTGCAGCTGCACTTGAAGGCTGAAGGCCATTTCTCCTGCAGTCACTAGCTATGAGGGTTGGATGAGGAGCAATGACTGAACATGACAAGAATGGTGTGAAGGTGGGTTATTATTTTTCCAGTTTTCCCCACAACCCATTGTCCTCTGGGCACTGACCATGTTCTAACAAATTCCTCTTTTTAAGTAAGGTGATTTGTAAGGCTGGCTGGGAAAAAACATGGTCCATCCTGGGAGGATGTAGTGTTTGTAGCAAGCAAACATTGTAAAGCCACAACACTGCCATTCCTCCTCCTGTCTTTAGAGATTTGAAATGGGCAGCAGAAGCCAGAGGATGGGGAAGCTGCCAAAGAGTAGAAAGGGTCCCCTTGTTAGAAGGGGTAGAGAGGGCAAGCAGCAAGGGAGGGGGCTTTCCAAGAGCTGTTTAAACATTAGCCAGCCCAACAATTGCCCTGTGTTCGCATTTCCCATTGCCACACAGTTTTTTTCACCTCTGTGCTCTCTCAAAACCACAGCAGAGTTGAACAAGCAGGGATCACCCAGCCAAACACGAATTGGGAATGCTGCATTCAGTCTCATGGGCTGGAGACGCAGAATGGGACAGGAGCACTTGCACCAGGGGGGCTGGCATAGCAGGAAGGGTTGGAGGGGCTGCAGCTGCTGGGAGCAGATTTGCGCTCACAAAGGGGTGTGGGGGAAATCTGGATCCCCCGGCTCCTCCAGCCCTGCAGATGTGGCCAGAGCACAGCTAGTACAGCACTGTGCTGGCAACAGGAGCCTCCGTGCCATCCTTTCTGATGCACAACTCTTGGAGGTGACCCCTGTCCCTGCAGCTGCAGGACAGCTGTGGCTTTAAAATGGGTTATTAACTGCCTTCTTGCAGTCATAACTCAGAGTGTATGGTTGAAGGGTTGCAGAGAGCCACCGCTCATGAAGTCAGTGTGGCATGGAGATGCGGGCAGCTGAATGGAGGCCCTGAAGTAGCTCTGCCATGCACAGTGCAAGCAGGAGTAACTGCAGCAATCTCTCACCAAACCTAGCACCACTCTTCTCCCAAAGTATCAGAGCTAATCCTGCAAATTTAGCGTCTTTAAGATGGGGATCTAAGCATGAAAACACCACCAATTTCTTTTTTTTAGCCTTAGGAGTATGAACAATGCTAGCAACCCTATTTACACCTGTGAAAAAGAGGTCTGGGGCATCTAAAGGTATGTGACCAGAGTTAGGCAAAAGTCAGAAGCCCCAGACCTTGTCACAGACTCCTCATCCTGAAGCACTTTGCAAGCAGTTTACCAAGAGATACCCTTCTGTGAAGTGCTTCGTGTCCGTCAGACCTGACTCACACCAGTGGACTTCAGCTGCTCAAACAAAAAGTGCACGTGATTTGAGGGTAATTCTGATTGATGAAGGACTAGGATGAATGAGAACAAGCAAACACAGTGGTTTGTAGCCTATTTTAAAGAGATAGTCATCCAAATGCCACCCAAATCTTGAGCAAAAGCACCTTGTGCTGTGCAAAGAAATAGCTCTCTTTGCATTGCACTGTGCTTCAGGGATTCTGTGCTCTAGGAATTACTTTAACTAAGATGATCCCTTTAAAGATACTTGCTTGGGAGCAAATCCCATTTGAAATAAAGCAAAGGGATTTAGCTTAACAAAGCAAACTGGGGAGAGAGGATCTGTTCAGTTGGGAGGCAGGGCACAGGCAGAACCTGCAGAAGAGGGGCTGCAGGGCTCTTGGGAGCTTCTGTTTGAGCTAAGCCCCAAAGGTGCAATATCCTTTGCAGTTTCTTGCTCTTCAAATGGTAAAGGTGGCAGGTCTCTCTTACCTGCTCAGTGCTGGCAGAGATCTAGTGCAGCTGGAGTTGTACACTGACAGCCCAGCTGCTTCCTCTCCACTTTTTCTCCATGCAGGGACATCATCCCTGGGCACTGCCTGGTGTTCCTAGCTCCACACACCATGAGAGTCCCAACAGGTCAGGCTGGGGACCCCAGCCCAGCACTGCTCAGTTTTGCCTGAGCTTGGGGAGATGATGTGGCAGCATAAATCATGGCCAGCTCCAGGGCACAGCAAGGTCAGAAAGCTCCTTGTGAAACGTTTTCATGACAACTGGCCCAAACATACCAATACCCTGCTGGCAAAAGCACTCTCCAACCAGGAGAGGAGTGGCTGTGGTTTGCAGGAGGATGTCTGCCCTTGCAGCTCGAGGCACAAGCTTTGCTGGCAAGAAAACAAACCTCCCAGCTAAGCTCCCTGCTTGCAGCCCTGAGGGCAGATCTGATGGCACAGTCACACACAGTCATAGCCTCTTCAAAGCTCCAGCTTCTTAGCTGTTCCCCAATCTCTGTTGCAGAGCAAAGCTCAGGGATGGTGCCCCCATTTGAGCAGGAGGAAAGCCCCTGCCGTGGGCCTGATCCTGCAAAGCAGACAGCATGCCCTTGCACCTGGGCACCATGCACGCTGGCAGCCATGGAGGCCAGGTGGGAAGCAGAGATGAGCCCAGAGCAACCCTCTCCAAGTGCTCTGAGGCCCATCAAATTGCACCGCCACCAGTTTGACTCATTTCCTCACCAGATGCAATGTCATCATTAAAAACTGAAAATTTAAAAAATCAGTTACCACCCGCTCTAGCTCTCATCTCTAAAATGTCACCCATGTTTCCTGTGTCAGCAGCCACCCCGGAGCAGTGGCATCCTGTCCTGGTGCCTTAACCCCTGCAGGCCCGGTTCTGCCACTGCATTGCACATCATTTAGAAAAGCCACAGCCACGTCCATCAAACATCACAGCCAGGGAAGGCAGCAGCCACCTCCTTCGTAACATGCACAGGGAAGCAACTGTAAAATCCAGCACTAGTAAAGAGAAAGAAGCAGAGGAGCACATTTTTTTTTTAACCAGGCCCTTTCATTGTATAAATAATTTATTTCAGTTCACAGCATTATGTCTGCATCTTTTAGAAAAAGAGGAAAGACAGGAGGGACAGAGACTGGTGGTCAGCGAGGGGGCTGAGACATGGGCAGTGGGATTTCTGACACTGCTGGGAACATGGCAAGGTACCCCACAAAACCGGAGCGGTAGCCCAAAACGTATGCTAAAAAAAAAAGGGTCATTCAAATGTATTCAGAGAAGACACACCTGGCAAAAGGCTCAGAGCAACAACACAGTTTCCTTCAACTGTTGTTTTGTTGAAGCACCTCTTCCAGACCACCTTAGGCGGTGCTCATTATCATACAGGAGAATCGGCACACAGCTGTGAAATGTTAGGGAAATGCCACAGAAACCATTAGCTTCTAATTGGAGAAGTGATTTTAATTATTGCAGAAAGCAGAATTGGGGGGAATGGCACCATGACTGCATCCCACCTGAGCCTTCAGGCATGCACCGCAAGGTGAGCACATGCCTGAAGCTGGGCTAGAAGGCAGATGCTTCTCAATGGGGATGCTCAGCGGAGCAGTGTACTCAGCCCCTGGGAAGGACTGAGCTCTGCAGACACACACCCCGTAAGTTCAGTGCTAGTGTCTGCAGAACCAAGACCCACCTCTCACCAGCAAGGAGGCAAAGCACACAGCTAACACCTGCACTTGCTCTGTTTAAAACCTGCTCGCTTTTGAGATGGTTGGAAAAATGAGTTCTCCACTTCACCAATGAAGGTTACAGCATTTGGTTTCCATGGCATCAAAAATAAATACTGTTTTCTCTCCCAACAGCAAGTACCAAAGAGTTCGAGGTGAAGCCTAAGCAAAGCAAACCCAAGGAAGCAGGAACAGAGCCTCCTGAAGGGATGGGACCAGCCCACTCGCTCAATGCACAAGTCGGGACTCGTAGGTACTCAAATCCTGCCAAAGAAGGGACATACTGCTTAGCCGCAGTGTTTGTTTTTCCAGCAAAATGCTCTGTGAAAGGTACCGTGCTCATCTGCTCATTGCTGCGAGGGAAGAATCTACTCTCTGAAACCTGAGGGCATTTTTCCTTTGTCAGCTCGGTGGTTCCTTGGCTGCTTTGGGGAGGGTTTTCAAACAGTAAAACCATTACAAAATCCTGTCCAACTGCGGCTCAAAATTCAGCACATTTGGCTCTGAGGGCTGCCTGGGCCTCCCCCATTCTTTCTGTGGGAAGCACGGGAAGCAGGGCCCCTGCCTTTGTCCTGCAGGGAGCTGGTTCCAGGCCAGAGCACTCCAACCCTGCTACCAAACCTTCACCTGCAGAAGGAAACCACGGGGCCTGCCCCTGCCCTGAGCACTCAGTCCTCCAGGAAACCAGGAATGGACCTGCTGGAAACTGGGAGCTCTCTGCTTTCAGTGGGTTTAAATCTTTATAAAAAAATAACCTCCCCTCTGCTCCATGCTTCCCACCTCCCTCCCATCTCTTTACATTTTCCCGGCGCTGCCGAGTCCCTTTTCCTGCTGGATTCTGCAACCTTCTGGCACGATTGGGCAAGCTCTGCCCATAGCACCGCGCAGTGCTGGCAGCCACCCGTCCTGCCTTCTGCTGCCACAGACCTTCCCCTCAAACCTCCCACCCCAGTCACAGAGCTGCACGGTGACCAGTCCATGTGGTGGTGTACAAAGCTTTTTTCTTTTCTTTTTTAAAGTAATCCATATTTTGGATCACCCCGATCGGAGCAAATTAGCACCTTGGAGCATGCCTTTGCCTGGGCATGATACGGACCTGCTGTGGCTTTGCTCCAGGAGATGCCACAACCAAGCTTTAGAAAACGGGGACTCCTGGACCCCGTGCCACTTCCCACACCATCCCCCCCCCCCATCCTTTTTTTTTTAAGCAAACAGCTTAAAGCTCAGCACCAGTCACCAGCTGCTATGCACCTCCAGCTGCTGCGGCATTGCATGGAGGCTGGCTGTCCTCTTCATCTGCTCCCTAAAACACCAGCCTGCAGAGGGTTTGGGTTCTCCTTTTGGAGGAGTTTTGTCCTCTTGGCGAGGTTCTGTCCTTCTTTTTGTCCTTTTGGCCACGTTCTGCCCCCTTCAGAGGGTTTTGTCCCCTTGCTGGGGTTCTGTCCCTAATGGTCACGTTTCATCCCTTGGTTGTCTCCCACACGCTGCACTGGTCCAAGCCCCCGCTGGCTGACCTTGCACAGCTTCAGGCTCACCTTTGGCCTCTCTCAAATGCACTTGCACAGGGTCCAGCCCTGTTCACCCCTAGGTTTGCCCCCCAGCAGCAGTCAGACTCCCAGGGACGGACGGGAGCAGGGGGGCTGCCCCAGCTCCGCGGGCTCTCAGCTGCCCGCAGCATCTCGTCCCACTCAGAGCATCTCCAGCCCGGCCATGGGGCCCAGGGGTTTGGGAGCAGTGCCCGACCCCTGCTCCATGCTGCCCTATGGCCGGGGATAGGGCGGCAGGCAAAGGGGAGAGCAGGAGGAGGAGATCCTGCAGTCAGGATCTGGGCTTGGCTTGCAGGAGTGCCATTGTTATCACCGCTACTGCAGTTATTTCATTCAAAGGGACAAAAAAAAAAAAAAAAAAAGAAAGAAAAAAGCAGACGCACCCCAGAAAAAAAAAAAGGGAAAAAAAAACCCAACGAGAAAAGGATCGCTTTGGTTCTTTCTCCTCCTCCATTCCTTTGTTTGCTCTCCCACCTGTCCGCACATCTGTGGGCTTCTACCGCTTCTTCTTCTGCTTGAGGGACTTCCTCCGCTTGAGGATCATCTCGTAGAGTTTGTCCATGCCCTCGGTCAGCCCCTCGCCGATGATGGCGCAGGCAGGCTGGATGTGGTACGTGGTGGAAGGGGTCAGCTCGTGCAGCGCCAGCTGCTTCTCAATCTCAGCCACGGGCAGTGACTTGGGCAGGTCCTGCTTGTTGGCGATAACCAGCAGCGGTGTGCCCTGGTTCTCGGCGAACTTGGTCACCTTGTGCAGCTCCGTCTTGGCCTCCTCCAGCCGGTCCACGTCCACTGAGTCCACCACGTAGATGATGCCGTCAGTGCAGCGGCTGTAGGACTTCCAGAGCGGGCGCAGCTTCTCCTGGCCGCCCACGTCCCAGAAGTGGCAGCTGATGCCCTTGGCCGTGCCGTTGCTCAGCCGAATCTTCTCCGTGTTGAAACCGATGGTGGGCACCGTGTTGACGAACTCGTTGAACTTCAGCCGGTAGAGCACCGTGGTCTTCCCCGCTGAGTCCAGGCCCAGCATGACGATGTGCAGGGACTGAAAGGCGGAGATGTTGGAGGAGATGTTCCCCATGGCCGCCTCCGGCTCCGCCGCCTTCACAGCCCCGCACCCATCCCCGCGCCGGCCCGGCCCGCCCGGCTCGGCTCGGCCCCTAGCGGAGCGGCGGGCAGCACGCTCCCACGCCGCGCCGGGGCTCGGGAACTGCCGGCCGCCCCGCCCGGGAGGAGGGGCCGCGCCGCCGCTGCCTCCACTTCCCTCCTCCTTCTCCTCCTACTGTTCCTCCTTCTCCTTCCCGCCTTTCCGCCACCTCACGGCAAGAGCAGCGGAGGCGCTCCTGTGCTATTATTATCCATCTCCTTCAAAGCGTTTGTAAAATGACTATCCGCCACATCTGAGAGCTTAACCGGAAAGCCTCGGAGAAAGAAGTTTACTGTAGGAGACAGATATCGCTTTTAATTTAAGATGCTCTTACCACGCAGCACGCAGTGGGATTGTTTCTCATATTCATATTTCATTCCGCGGGTGCATGTTTGCTGCTTTACACAGAGATAAGACTACCTGCTAACGCATGCCATCATTAAAAATACAGGCAGCTTACTGTGACACTCTCCGGAGGTGACAGCAGGTGCAGTTTTTGTGGAAATCACCACGTGGTGACAATGTGAGAAGTGCAGGGAGCTCCGTGAGAGCAGTGTGCAGCCGGGAGGAATGCTCCTTGGCACAGCATCACCACTCACAAGGCAGCACAAAGGCACAGTGATGGCTGGGAAATCACAGAACCATAGAATCATTCCAGTTGGAAAAGACCTCCAAGATTCCCAAGTCCAACCCCAGCCCACTCCACCATGCCCACTGACCACATCCCTCAGTGCCACATCTCTGTGGTTCACGAACACCTCCAGGGATGGTGACCCCACCACTCCCTGGGCAGCCTGCGCCAGTGCCTCACCGCTCTTTCTGAGAAGAAATGGTTCCTAATATCCAACCTGAACCTCCCCTGGCACAACTTAAGGCCATCACCTCTCATCCTATCACTGTTACCTGGGAGAAGACACCTACTCCCACCTCACCACAACCTCCTTTCAGGCAGTTGTAGAGAGCAATAAGGTCTCCCCTTGGCTTCCTATTTTCCAGACTGAGCAACCCCAATTCCCTCGGCCGCTCCCCATCAGAGCTGTGCTCCAGACCATCACAGCTTTGTTGCCCTTCTCTGGGCATGCTCCAGGGCCTTGATGTCTTCCAACACAGCACTGAGGTCTGGTGAGGAATCCAACACAGCACTGAGGTGTGGCCTCACCAGAGCTGTGTACAAGGGGATGACCACCTCCTGCTCCTGCTGGCTGCACTATTGCTGGTACTAGCCAGGATGCCACTAGCCTTGACCACCTGGGCACACTGCTGGCTCATGGTCAGCTGGCTGTTGACTAACACCTTCAGATCCTTTTCC
Source organism: Numida meleagris (assembly GCF_002078875.1). Classification (NCBI taxonomy): domain Eukaryota; kingdom Metazoa; phylum Chordata; class Aves; order Galliformes; family Numididae; genus Numida; species Numida meleagris. Next base: position 35,334,645 of record NC_034413.1, on the reverse strand, counting down.
TCTGTGCAGCTGCGCTTGCCTCCATTCAGTGCAATGCCTGCATCATCCCCAACCAGCAGCTGAGGAGCTCAGCCCTGCTTTCTGCCTGGGAGAGCACGAGACTTGCTTCATGGCAAGTTTCCCCTCCATCTGATGTGACAGCCCTGTTCTGACCCAGATGCTGCACCAGTTTCTGTGGGAGGAGACACTGAAGGACCCTTTGAACGTTTGTTTTGCCACACAAAGCTGAACTCACATGCTGGTGACATCCAAAGCAAGCGGTGGTGAGCAGAGCAGAGCAGGACTGCGGGTGTGCTCTGGCATGCTTAGCTGGGGGAGGAGGACCTTACAGAGGGCTCTGGGAAGCCCTCTCCCCTCCCATTACCTCTCATGCAGGATCCAACCCCCCCCCTCCCTTCCTCCTCTTTCATCCGTGCTCCTGAAGATGGCTTTGAGCCTCTAGTTGAAAAGGCTTTGTTTTTGAAAGAGGCCACCAAAATTTCTTTCTCTCAACAGCTGAAATGGAAGGGAAAGGTGCCCTCCTATTTTCACCCCAGCATTGATTGCGAGTTATAAATAAAGTCAAGATTAGATAGACAGCCTGTTCAAACCTAGGGGATATTCTAAAAAATGGCCTTATATCAAATGATCCCAAGGGGACAGAGATAAACAGGAGCACTGCAGTGGTGAATTATGCTGCAGCTAATGCTAGCTCTCCATAAATAAGCTGTTAAAACCTCTGCTGAATATTAAGTGCAGGAATAACAGCGTTAATCGCAGTGAGGGGAGTATGCCAAGTCAATTCAGTGGCAAATTTAGGGAGAGGAAACCCATCTTTTCCATAAGCTCTCCCCTCCTCTACTTTCCTTCCCCCCCTACCCTCCCTCGCCCGAGGTTATGCAGCCAAGGTTAAAGCCAGCATTAGCATCTAAATGTGTGCCTGAGAGCATCTGACAAAGGCAGCACTTGCTGGTCCCCAACATTTCCCTCCAGCAGCAAGAAGGTTGTTGCTGCCATAGTAACTGCTTTCAGACATGGCAATTATTTCTTCCCAGCCCCACGAACCCATCTCCCTTCCCCCAGCTAATCTTGCACTTCAGTGTATCTTTTTCCTTTTTTCCTTTTTTCCTTTTTTCTTTTTTTCCTTTTTTCCTTTTTTCCTTTTTTCCTTTTTTCTTTCCTTCTTCCTTTCCTTCTTTCTTTCCTTCTTTCCTCCTTCCTCCTTCCTTCCTTCCTTCCTTCCTTCCTTCCTTCCTTCCTTCCTTCCTTCCTTCCTTCCTTCCTTCCTTCCTTC